>NW_028257439.1:0-179526 GCF_982258835.1 Parasteatoda tepidariorum
GTACCGAAAACGTCAGAAATTTTCTAAGTACTGAAAACTTCCGAGTCTTTTCTAAGTACCGAAATTGTCAGAATTTTTCTAAGTACCGAAAACGTCAGATATTTTCTAAGTACCGAAAAGGTCAGAATTTTCTAAGATCCGAAATCACCAGAATTTTTCTAAAAACCGAAATCGTCAGAATTTTTCGAAGTACCGAAATCGTCAGAAATTTTCTAAGTACCGAAAACTTCTGAGTCTTTTCAAAGTACCGAAAAAGACAGAAATTTTCCAAGTACCGAAATCAAGAGAATTTTTCTAAGTACCGAAATAGGCAGAATTTTTCTAAGTACCGAAAATGTCAGAAATTTTCTAAGTACCGAAAACGTCAGATATTTTCTAAGTACTGAAAACTTCTGAGTCTTTTCAAAGTACCGAAAAAGGCAGAAATTTTCCAAGTACCGAAATCGACAGAATTTTTCTAAGTACCGAAAACGTCAGAAATTTTCTAAGTATCGAAAAGGTCAGAAATTTTCTAAGATCCGAAATCATCAGAATTTTTCTAAGTACCGAAATCGTCAGAATTTTCTAAGTACCGAAATCGTCAGAATTTTTCTAAGTAGCGAAATCAAAAGAATTTTTCTAAGTACCGAAAACTTCAGAATTTTCTAAGTACCGAAAACTTCAGAAATTTTCTAAGTACCGAAGACTTCTGAATGTTTTCTAAGTACCGAAAACGTCAGAAATTTTCTAAGTACTGAAAACTTCTGAGTCTTTTCAAAGTACCGAAAAAGTCAGAAATTTTCCAAGTACCGAAATCAACAGAATTTTTCTAAGTTCCGAAATCATCAGAATTTTTCTAAGTACCGAAATCAGCAGAATTTCTCTAAGTACCGAAATCGTCAGAATTTTCTAAGTACCGAAATCGTCTGAATTTTTCTAAATACCGAAATCGTGTGAAATTTTCAAATACCGAAAACTTCTGAGTCTTTTTAAAGTACCGAAAAAGGCAGAACATCAGAAATTTACTAAGTACCGAAAACTTCCGAGTCTTTTCAAAGTACCGAAAAAGGCTGAAATTTTCTAAGTACCGAAATCAAAAGAATTTTTCTAAGTACCGAAAACGTCAAAAAGTTTCTAAGTACCGATAACTTCCGAGTCTTTTCTAAGTACTGAAATCGGCAGAATTTTTCTAAGTACCGAAAACGGCAGAATTTTCCAAGTATCGAAAACGTCAGAAATTTTCTAAGTACTGAAAACTTCTGAGTCTTTTCAAAGTACCGAAAAAGGCAGAAATTTTCCAAGTACCGAAATCGACAGAATTTTTCTAAGTACCGAAAACGTCAGAAATTTTCTAAGTATCGAAAAGGTCAGAAATTTTCTAAGATCCGAAATCATCAGAATTTTTCTAAGTACCGAAATCGTCAGAATTTCTAAGTACCGAAATCAAAAGAATTTTTCGAAGTACCGAAAACGTCAGAAATTTTCTAAGTACTGCAAACTTCCTAGTCTTTTCAAAGTACCGAAAGAGGCAGAATTTTTCAAAGTACCGAAATCGGCAGAATTTTTCTAAGTACCGAAAACTTCTGAATGTTTAATAAGTATCGAAATCGTAAGAATTTTCCTAAGTACCGAAATCGGCAGAATTTTTCTAAGTACCGAAAACGTCAGAAATTTTCTAAGTACTGAAAACTTCCGAGTCTTTTCTAAGTACCGAAATTGTCAGAATTTTTCTAAGTACCGAAAACGTCAGATATTTTCTAAGTACCGAAAAGGTCAGAAATTTTCTAAGATCCGAAATCACCAGAATTTTTCTAAAAACCGAAATCGTCAGAATTTTTCGAAGTACCGAAATCGTCAGAAATTTTCTAAGTACCGAAAACTTCTGAGTCTTTTCAAAGTACCGAAAAAGGCAGAAATTTTCCAAGTACCGAAATCAAGAGAATTTTTCTAAGTACCGAAATAGGCAGAATTTTTCTAAGTACCGAAAATGTCAGAAATTTTCTAAGTACCGAAAACGTCAGATATTTTCTAAGTACTGAAAACTTCTGAGTCTTTTCAAAGTACCGAAAAAGGCAGAAATTTTCCAAGTACCGAAATCGACAGAATTTTTCTAAGTACCGAAAACGTCAGAAATTTTCTAAGTATCGAAAAGGTCAGAAATTTTCTAAGATCCGAAATCATCAGAATTTTTCTAAGTACCGAAATCGTCAGAATTTTCTAAGTACCGAAATCGTCAGAATTTTTCTAAGTACCGAAATCAAAAGAATTTTTCTAAGTACCGAAAACTTCAGAAATTTTCTAAGTACCGAAAACTTCAGAAATTTTCTAAGTACCGAAGACTTCTGAATGTTTTCTAAGTACGAAAACGTCAGAAATTTTCTAAGTACTGAAAACTTCTGAGTCTTTTCAAAGTACCGAAAAAGGCAGAAATTTTCCAAGTACCGAAATCAACAGAATTTTTCTAAGTTCCGAAATCATCAGAATTTTTCTAAGTACCGAAATCAGCAGAATTTCTCTAAGTACCGAAATCGTCAGAATTTTCTAAGTACCGAAATCGTCTGAATTTTTCTAAATACCGAAATCGTGTGAAATTTTCAAAATACCGAAAACTTCTGAGTCTTTTTAAAGTACCGAAAAAGGCAGAACATCAGAAATTTACTAAGTACCGAAAACTTCCGAGTCTTTTCAAAGTACCGAAAAAGGCTGAAATTTTCTAAGTACCGAAATCAAAAGAATTTTTCCAAGTATCGAAAACGTCAGAAATTTTCTAAGTACTGAAAACTTCTGAGTCTTTTCAAAGTACCGAAAAAGGCTGAAATTTTCTAAGTACCGAAATCGACAGAATTTTTCTAAGTACCGAAAACGTCAGAAATTTTCTAAGTACTGCAAACTTCCTAGTCTTTTCAAAGTACCGAAAGAGGCAGAATTTTCAAAGTACCGAAATCGTCAGAATTTTCTAAGTACCGAAATCGGCAGAATTTTTCTAAGTACCGAAAACTTCTGAATGTTTAATAAGTATCGAAATCGTAAGAATTTTCCTAAGTACCGAAATCGGCAGAATTTTTCTAAGTACCGAAAACGTCAGAAATTTTCTAAGTACTGAAAACTTCCGAGTCTTTTCTAAGTACCGAAATCGTCAGAATTTTTCTAAGTACCGAAAACGTCAGATATTTTCTAAGTACCGAAAAGGTCAGAAATTTTCTAAGATCCGAAATCACCAGAATTTTTCTAAAACCGAAATCGTCAGAATTTTTCGAAGTACCGAAATCGGCGGAATTTTTCTAAGTACCGAAATCGTCAGAAATTTTCTAAGTACCGAAAACTTCTGAGTCTTTCAAAGTACCGAAAAAGGCAGAAATTTTCCAAGTACCGAAATCAAGAGAATTTTTCTAAGTACCGAAATAGGCCAGAATTTTTCTAAGTACCGAAAATGTCAGAAATTTTCTAAGTACCGAAAACGTCAGATATTTTCTAAGTACTGAAAACTTCTGAGTCTTTTCAAAGTACCGAAAAAGGCAGAAATTTTCCAAGTACCGAAATCGACAGAATTTTTCTAAGTAGCGAAAACGTCAGAAATTTTCCAAGTATCGAAAAGGTCAGAAATTTTCTAAGATCCGAAATCATCAGAATTTTTCTAAGTACCGAAATCGTCAGAATTTTCTAAGTACCGAAATCGTCAGAATTTTTCTAAGTACGAAATCAAAAGAATTTTTCTAAGTACCGAAAACTTCAGAAATTTTCTAAGTACCGAAAACTTCAGAAATTTTCTAAGTACCGAAGACTTCTGAATGTTTTCTAAGTACCGAAAACGTCAGAAATTTTCTAAGTACCGAAAACTTCTGAATGTATTCTAAGTACCGAAAAAGGCAGAAATTTTCTAAGTACCGAAAACTTCTGAATGTTTTCTAAGTACAGAAATCGACAGAATTTTTCTAAGTACCGAAATCGTCTGAATTTTTCTAAGTACCGAAATCGTGTGAAATTTTCAAAATACCGAAAACTTCTGAGTCTTTTTAAAGTACCGAAAAAGGCAGAACATCAGAAATTTACTAAGTACCGAAAACTTCCGAGTATTTTCAAAGTACCGAAAAAGGCTGAAATTTTCTAAGTACCGAAATCAAAAGAATTTTTCTAAGTACCGAAAACGTCAAAATTTTCTAAGTACCGAAAACTTCCGAGTCTTTTCTAAGTACTGAAATCGGCAGAATTTTTCTAAGTACCGAAAACGTCAGACATTTTCTAAGTATCGAAAACGTCAGAAATTTTTTAAGTACTGAAAACTTCTGAGTCTTTTCAAAGTACCGAAAAAGGCTGAAATTTTCCAAGTACCGAAATCAGCAGAATTTTTCTAAATTCCGAAATCATCAGAATTTTTCTAAGTACCGAAATCATCAGAATTTTTCTAAGTACCGAAAACGTCAGAAATTATATAAGTACCGAAAACTTCCGAGTCTTTTCTAAGTAATGAGATCGACAGAATTTTCCTAAGTACCGAAAACTTCTGAATGTTTAATAAGTATCGAAATCGTAAGAATTTTTCTAAGTACCGGAAACGTCAGAAATTTTCTAAGTACCGAAAACTTCTGAATGTTTCCTAAGTACCGAAATCGACAGAATTTTCTAAGTACCGAAATCGTCAGAATTTTCTAAGTACCGAAATCGTCAGAATTTTTCTAAGTACCGAAATCAAAAGAATTTTTCTAAGTACCGAAATCAACAGAATTTTTCTAAGTACCGAAAGCTTCAGAAATTTTCTAAGTACCGAAGACTTCTGAATGTTTTCTAAGTACCGAAAACGTCAGAAATTTTCTAAGTACTGAAAACTTCTGAGTCTTTTCAAAGTACCGAAAAAGTCAGAAATTTTCCAAGTACCGAAATCAACAGAATTTTTCTAAGTTCCGAAATCATCAGAATTTTTCTTAGTACCGAAATCAGCAGAATTTCTCTAAGTACCGAAATCGTCAGAATTTTCTAAGTACCGAAATCGTCTGAATTTTTCTAAATACCGAAATCGTGTGAAATTTTCAAAATACCGAAAACTTCTGAGTCTTTTAAAAGTACCGAAAAAGGCAGAACATCAGAAATTTACTAAGTACCGAAAACTTCCGAGTCTTTTCAAAGTACCGAAAAAGGCTGAAATTTTCTAAGTACCGAAATCAAAAGAATTTTTCTAAGTACCGAAAACGTCAAAAATTTTCTAAGTACCGATAACTTCCGAGTCTTTTCTAAGTACTGAAATCGGCAGAATTTTTCTAAGTACCGAAAACGTCAGAAATTTTCTAAGTATCGAAAACGTCAGAAATTTTTTAAGTACTGAAAACTTCTGAGTCTTTTCAAAGTACCGAAAAAGGCTGAAATTTTCCAAGTACCGAAATCAGCAGAATTTTTCTAAATTCCGAAATCATCAGAATTTTTCTAAGTACCGAAATCATCAGAATTTTTCTAAGTACCGAAAACGTCAGAAATTTTCTAAGTACCGAAAACTTCCGAGTCTTTTCTAAGTACCGAGATCGACAGAATTTTTCTAAGTACCGAAAACTTCTGAATGTTTAATAAGTATCGAAATCGTAAGAATTTTTCTAAGTACCGGAAACGTCAGAAATTTTCTAAGTACCGAAAACTTCTGAATGTTTTCTAAGTACCGAAATCGACAGAATTTTTCTAAGTACCGAAATCGTCAGAATTTTCTAAGTACCGAAATCGTCAGAATTTTCTAAGTACCGAAATCGTCAGAATTTTTCTAAGTACCGAAATCAAAAGAATTTTTCTAAGTACCGAAATCAACAAAATTTTTCTAAGTACCGAAAACTTCAGAAATTTTCTAAGTACCGAAGACTTCTGAATGTTTTCTAAGTACCGAAAACGTCAGAAATTTTCTAAGTACTGAAAACTTCTGAGTCTTTTCAAAGTACCGAAAAAGGCAGAAATTTTCCAAGTACCGAAATCAACAGAATTTTTCTAAGTACCGAAAACGTCAGAAATTTTCTAAGTACCGAAAACTTCTGAATGTTTTCTAAGTACCGAAATCGACAGAATTTTTCTAAGTACCGAAATCGTCTGAATTTTTCTAAGTACCGAAATCGTGTGAAATTTTCAAAATACCGAAAACTTCTGAGTCTTTTTAAAGTACCGAAAAAGGCAGAACATCAGAAATTTACTAAGTACCGAAAACTTCCGAGTCTTTTCAAAGTACCGAAAAAGGCTGAAATTTTCTAAGTACCGAAATCAAAAGAATTTTTCTAAGTACCGAAAACGTCAAAAATTTTCTTAGTACCGAAAACTTCCGAGTCTTTTCTAAGTACTGAAATCGGCAGAATTTTTCTAAGTACCGAAAACGTCAGAAATTTTCTAAATATCGAAAACGTCAGAAATTTTTTAAGTACTGAAAACTTCTGAGTCTTTTCAAAGTACCGAAAAAGGCTGAAATTTTCCAAGTACCGAAATCAGCAGAATTTTTCTAAATTCCGAAATCATCAGAATTTTTCTAAGTACCGAGATCGACAGAATTTTTCTAAGTACCGAAAACTTCTGAATGTTTAATAAGTATCGAAATCGTAAGAATTTTTCTAAGTACCGGAAACGTCAGAAATTTTTTAAGTACCGAAATCGACAGAATTTTTCTAAGTACCGAAATCGTCAGAATTTTCGAAGTACCGAAATCGTCAGAATTTTCTAAGTACCGAAATCGTCAGAATTTTTCTAAGTACCCAAATCAAAAGAATTTTTCTAAGTACCGAAATCAACAGAATTTTTCTAAGTACCGAAAACTTCAGAAATTTTCTAAGTACCGAAGACTTCTGAATGTTTTCTAAGTACCGAAAACGTCAGAAATTTTCTAAGTACTGAAAACTTCTGAGTCTTTTCAAAGTACCGAAAAAGGCAGAAATTTTCCAAGTACCGAAATCAACAGAATTTTTCTAAGTTCCGAAATCATCAGAATTTTTCTAAGTACCGAAATCAGCAGAATTTCTCTAAGTACCGAAATCGTCAGAATTTTCTAAGTACCGAAATCGTCTGAATTTTTCTAAATACCGAAATCGTGTGAAATTTTCAAAATACCGAAAACTTCTGAGTCTTTTTAAAGTACCGAAAAAGGCAGAACATCAGAAATTTACTAAGTACCGAAAACTTCCGAGTCTTTTCAAAGTACCGAAAAAGGCTGAAATTTTCTAAGTACCGAAATCAAAAGAATTTTTCTAAGTACCGAAAACGTCAAAAATTTTCTAAGTACCGATAACTTCCGAGTCTTTTCTAAGTACTGAAATCGGCAGAATTTTTCTAAGTACCGAAAACGTCAGAAATTTTCTAAGTATCGAAAACGTCAGAAATTTTTTAAGTACTGAAAACTTCTGAGTCTTTTCAAAGTACCGAAAAAGGCTGAAATTTTCCAAGTACCGAAATCAGCAGAATTTTTCTAAATTCCGAAATCATCAGAATTTTTCTAAGTACCGAAATCATCAGAATTTTTCTAAGTACCGAAAACGTCAGAAATTTTCTAAGTACCGAAAACTTCCGAGTCTTTTCTAAGTACCGAGATCGACAGAATTTTTCTAAGTACCGAAAACTTCTGAATGTTTAATAAGTATCGAAATCGTAAGAATTTTTCTAAGTACCGGAAACGTCAGAAATTTTCTAAGTACCGAAAACTTCTGAATGTATTCTAAGTACCGAAATCGACAGAATTTTTCTAAGTACCGAAATCGTCAGAATTTTCTAAGTACCGAAGACTTCTGAATGTTTTCTAAGTACCGAAAACGTCAGAAATTTTCTAAGTACTGAAAACTTCTGAGTCTTTTCAAAGTACCGAAAAAGGCAGAAATTTTCCAAGTACCGAAATCAACAGAATTTTTCTAAGTTCCGAAATCATCAGAATTTTTCTAAGTACCGAAATCAGCAGAATTTCTCTAAGTACCGAAATCGTCAGAATTTTCTAAGTACCGAAATCGTCTGAATTTTTCTAAGTACCGAAATCGTGTGAAATTTTCAAAATACCGAAAACTTCTGAGTCTTTTTAAAGTACCGAAAAAGGCAGAACATCAGAAATTTACTAAGTACCGAAAACTTCTGAATGTATTCTAAGTACCGAAATCGACAGAATTTTTCTAAGTACCGAAATCGTCAGAATTTTCTAAGTACCGAAGACTTCTGAATGTTTTCTAAGTACCGAAAACGTCAGAAATTTTCTAAGTACTGAAAACTTCTGAGTCTTTTCAAAGTACCGAAAAAGGCAGAAATTTTCCAAGTACCGAAATCAACAGAATTTTTCTAAGTTCCGAAATCATCAGAATTTTTCTAAGTACCGAAATCAGCAGAATTTCTCTAAGTACCGAAATCGTCAGAATTTTCTAAGTACCGAAATCGTCTGAATTTTTCTAAGTACCGAAATCGTGTGAAATTTTCAAAATACCGAAAACTTCTGAGTCTTTTTAAAGTACCGAAAAAGGCAGAACATCAGAAATTTACTAAGTACCGAAAACTTCCGAGTCTTTTCAAAGTACCGAAAAAGGCTGAAATTTTCTAAGTACCGAAATCAAAAGAATTTTTCTAAGTACCGAAAACGTCAAAAATTTTCTTAGTACCGAAAACTTCCGAGTCTTTTCTAAGTACTGAAATCGGCAGAATTTTTCTAAGTACCGAAAACGTCAGAAATTTTCTAAATATCGAAAACGTCAGAAATTTTTTAAGTACTGAAAACTTCTGAGTCTTTTCAAAGTACCGAAAAAGGCTGAAATTTTCCAAGTACCGAAATCAGCAGAATTTTTCTAAATTCCGAAATCATCAGAATTTTTCTAAGTACCGAGATCGACAGAATTTTTCTAAGTACCGAAAACTTCTGAATGTTTAATAAGTATCGAAATCGTAAGAATTTTTCTAAGTACCGGAAACGTCAGAAATTTTTTAAGTACCGAAATCGACAGAATTTTTCTAAGTACCGAAATCGTCAGAATTTTCTAAGTACCGAAATCGTCAGAATTTTCTAAGTACCGAAATCGTCAGAATTTTTCTAAGTACCCAAATCAAAAGAATTTTTCTAAGTACCGAAATCAACAGAATTTTTCTAAGTACCGAAAACTTCAGAAATTTTCTAAGTACCGAAGACTTCTGAATGTTTTCTAAGTACCGAAAACGTCAGAAATTTTCTAAGTACTGAAAACTTCTGAGTCTTTTCAAAGTACCGAAAAAGGCAGAAATTTTCCAAGTACCGAAATCAACAGAATTTTTCTAAGTTCCGAAATCATCAGAATTTTTCTAAGTACCGAAATCAGCAGAATTTCTCTAAGTACCGAAATCGTCAGAATTTTCTAAGTACCGAAATCGTCTGAATTTTTCTAAATACCGAAATCGTGTGAAATTTTCAAAATACCGAAAACTTCTGAGTCTTTTTAAAGTACCGAAAAAGGCAGAACATCAGAAATTTACTAAGTACCGAAAACTTCCGAGTCTTTTCAAAGTACCGAAAAAGGCTGAAATTTTCTAAGTACCGAAATCAAAAGAATTTTTCTAAGTACCGAAAACGTCAAAAATTTTCTAAGTACCGATAACTTCCGAGTCTTTTCTAAGTACTGAAATCGGCAGAATTTTTCTAAGTACCGAAAACGTCAGAAATTTTCTAAGTATCGAAAACGTCAGAAATTTTTTAAGTACTGAAAACTTCTGAGTCTTTTCAAAGTACCGAAAAAGGCTGAAATTTTCCAAGTACCGAAATCAGCAGAATTTTTCTAAATTCCGAAATCATCAGAATTTTTCTAAGTACCGAAATCATCAGAATTTTTCTAAGTACCGAAAACGTCAGAAATTTTCTAAGTACCGAAAACTTCCGAGTCTTTTCTAAGTACCGAGATCGACAGAATTTTTCTAAGTACCGAAAACTTCTGAATGTTTAATAAGTATCGAAATCGTAAGAATTTTTCTAAGTACCGGAAACGTCAGAAATTTTCTAAGTACCGAAAACTTCTGAATGTATTCTAAGTACCGAAATCGACAGAATTTTTCTAAGTACCGAAATCGTCAGAATTTTCTAAGTACCGAAGACTTCTGAATGTTTTCTAAGTACCGAAAACGTCAGAAATTTTCTAAGTACTGAAAACTTCTGAGTCTTTTCAAAGTACCGAAAAAGGCAGAAATTTTCCAAGTACCGAAATCAACAGAATTTTTCTAAGTTCCGAAATCATCAGAATTTTTCTAAGTACCGAAATCAGCAGAATTTCTCTAAGTACCGAAATCGTCAGAATTTTCTAAGTACCGAAATCGTCTGAATTTTTCTAAATACCGAAATCGTGTGAAATTTTCAAAATACCGAAAACTTCTGAGTCTTTTTAAAGTACCGAAAAAGGCAGAACATCAGAAATTTACTAAGTACCGAAAACTTCCGAGTCTTTTCAAAGTACCGAAAAAGGCTGAAATTTTCTAAGTACCGAAATCAAAAGAATTTTTCTAAGTACCGAAAACGTCAAAAATTTTCTAAGTACCGATAACTTCCGAGTCTTTTCTAAGTACTGAAATCGGCAGAATTTTTCTAAGTACCGAAAACGTCAGAAATTTTCTAAGTATCGAAAACGTCAGAAATTTTTTAAGTACTGAAAACTTCTGAGTCTTTTCAAAGTACCGAAAAAGGCTGAAATTTTCCAAGTACCGAAATCAGCAGAATTTTTCTAAATTCCGAAATCATCAGAATTTTTCTAAGTACCGAAATCATCAGAATTTTTCTAAGTACCGAAAACGTCAGAAATTTTCTAAGTACCGAAAACTTCCGAGTCTTTTCTAAGTACCGAGATCGACAGAATTTTTCTAAGTACCGAAAACTTCTGAATGTTTAATAAGTATCGAAATCGTAAGAATTTTTCTAAGTACCGGAAACGTCAGAAATTTTCTAAGTACCGAAAACTTCTGAATGTTTTCTAAGTACCGAAATCGACAGAATTTTTCTAAGTACCGAAATCGTCAGAATTTTCTAAGTACCGAAATCGTCAGAATTTTCTAAGTACCGAAATCGTCAGAATTTTTCTAAGTACCGAAATCAAAAGAATTTTTCTAAGTACCGAAATCAACAGAATTTTTCTAAGTACCGAAAGCTTCAGAAATTTTCTAAGTACCGAAGACTTCTGAATGTTTTCTAAGTACCGAAAACGTCAGAAATTTTCTAATTACTGAAAACTTCTGAGTCTTTTCAAAGTACCGAAAAAGGCAGAAATTTTCCAAGTACCGAAATCAACAGAATTTTTCTAAGTTCCGAAATCATCAGAATTTTTCTTAGTACCGAAATCAGCAGAATTTCTCTAAGTACCGAAATCGTCAGAATTTTCTAAGTACCGAAATCGTCTGAATTTTTCTAAATACCGAAATCGTGTGAAATTTTCAAAATACCGAAAACTTCTGAGTCTTTTTAAAGTACCGAAAAAGGCAGAACATCAGAAATTTACTAAGTACCGAAAACTTCCGAGTCTTTTCAAAGTACCGAAAAAGGCTGAAATTTTCTAAGTACCGAAATCAAAAGAATTTTTCTAAGTACCGAAAACGTCAAAAATTTTCTAAGTACCGAAAACTTCCGAGTCTTTTCTAAGTACTGAAATCGGCAGAATTTTTCTAAGTACCGAAAACGTCAGAAATTTTCTAAATATCGAAAACGTCAGAAATTTTTTAAGTACTGAAAACTTCTGAGTCTTTTCAAAGTACCGAAAAAGGCTGAAATTTTCCAAGTACCGAAATCAGCAGAATTTTTCTAAATTCCGAAATCATCAGAATTTTTCTAAGTACCGAGATCGACAGAATTTTTCTAAGTACCGAAAACTTCTGAATGTTTAATAAGTATCGAAATCGTAAGAATTTTTCTAAGTACCGGAAACGTCAGAAATTTTTTAAGTACCGAAATCGACAGAATTTTTCTAAGTACCGAAATCGTCAGAATTTTCTAAGTACCGAAATCGTCAGAATTTTCTAAGTACCGAAATCGTCAGAATTTTTCTAAGTACCCAAATCAAAAGAATTTTTCTAAGTACCGAAATCAACAGAATTTTTCTAAGTACCGAAAACTTCAGAAATTTTCTAAGTACCGAAGACTTCTGAATGTTTTCTAAGTACCGAAAACGTCAGAAATTTTCTAAGTACTGAAAACTTCTGAGTCTTTTCAAAGTACCGAAAAAGGCAGAAATTTTCCAAGTACCGAAATCAACAGAATTTTTCTAAGTTCCGAAATCATCAGAATTTTTCTAAGTACCGAAATCAGCAGAATTTCTCTAAGTACCGAAATCGTCAGAATTTTCTAAGTACCGAAATCGTCTGAATTTTTCTAAATACCGAAATCGTGTGAAATTTTCAAAATACCGAAAACTTCTGAGTCTTTTTAAAGTACCGAAAAAGGCAGAACATCAGAAATTTACTAAGTACCGAAAACTTCCGAGTCTTTTCAAAGTACCGAAAAAGGCTGAAATTTTCTAAGTACCGAAATCAAAAGAATTTTTCTAAGTACCGAAAACGTCAAAAATTTTCTAAGTACCGATAACTTCCGAGTCTTTTCTAAGTACTGAAATCGGCAGAATTTTTCTAAGTACCGAAAACGTCAGAAATTTTCTAAGTATCGAAAACGTCAGAAATTTTTTAAGTACTGAAAACTTCTGAGTCTTTTCAAAGTACCGAAAAAGGCTGAAATTTTCCAAGTACCGAAATCAGCAGAATTTTTCTAAATTCCGAAATCATCAGAATTTTTCTAAGTACCGAAATCATCAGAATTTTTCTAAGTACCGAAAACGTCAGAAATTTTCTAAGTACCGAAAACTTCCGAGTCTTTTCTAAGTACCGAGATCGACAGAATTTTTCTAAGTACCGAAAACTTCTGAATGTTTAATAAGTATCGAAATCGTAAGAATTTTTCTAAGTACCGGAAACGTCAGAAATTTTTTAAGTACCGAAATCGACAGAATTTTTCTAAGTACCGAAATCGTCAGAATTTTCTAAGTACCGAAATCGTCAGAATTTTCTAAGTACCGAAATCGTCAGAATTTTTCTAAGTACCCAAATCAAAAGAATTTTTCTAAGTACCGAAATCAACAGAATTTTTCTAAGTACCGAAAACTTCAGAAATTTTCTAAGTACCGAAGACTTCTGAATGTTTTCTAAGTACCGAAAACGTCAGAAATTTTCTAAGTACTGAAAACTTCTGAGTCTTTTCAAAGTACCGAAAAAGGCAGAAATTTTCCAAGTACCGAAATCAACAGAATTTTTCTAAGTTCCGAAATCATCAGAATTTTTCTAAGTACCGAAATCAGCAGAATTTCTCTAAGTACCGAAATCGTCAGAATTTTCTAAGTACCGAAATCGTCTGAATTTTTCTAAATACCGAAATCGTGTGAAATTTTCAAAATACCGAAAACTTCTGAGTCTTTTTAAAGTACCGAAAAAGGCAGAACATCAGAAATTTACTAAGTACCGAAAACTTCCGAGTCTTTTCAAAGTACCGAAAAAGGCTGAAATTTTCTAAGTACCGAAATCAAAAGAATTTTTCTAAGTACCGAAAACGTCAAAAATTTTCTAAGTACCGATAACTTCCGAGTCTTTTCTAAGTACTGAAATCGGCAGAATTTTTCTAAGTACCGAAAACGTCAGAAATTTTCTAAGTATCGAAAACGTCAGAAATTTTTTAAGTACTGAAAACTTCTGAGTCTTTTCAAAGTACCGAAAAAGGCTGAAATTTTCCAAGTACCGAAATCAGCAGAATTTTTCTAAATTCCGAAATCATCAGAATTTTTCTAAGTACCGAAATCATCAGAATTTTTCTAAGTACCGAAAACGTCAGAAATTTTCTAAGTACCGAAAACTTCCGAGTCTTTTCTAAGTACCGAGATCGACAGAATTTTTCTAAGTACCGAAAACTTCTGAATGTTTAATAAGTATCGAAATCGTAAGAATTTTTCTAAGTACCGGAAACGTCAGAAATTTTCTAAGTACCGAAAACTTCTGAATGTTTTCTAAGTACCGAAATCGACAGAATTTTTCTAAGTACCGAAATCGTCAGAATTTTCTAAGTACCGAAGACTTCTGAATGTTTTCTAAGTACCGAAAACGTCAGAAATTTTCTAAGTACTGAAAACTTCTGAGTCTTTTCAAAGTACCGAAAAAGGCAGAAATTTTCCAAGTACCGAAATCAACAGAATTTTTCTAAGTTCCGAAATCATCAGAATTTTTCTAAGTACCGAAATCAGCAGAATTTCTCTAAGTACCGAAATCGTCAGAATTTTCTAAGTACCGAAATCGTCTGAATTTTTCTAAATACCGAAATCGTGTGAAATTTTCAAAATACCGAAAACTTCTGAGTCTTTTTAAAGTACCGAAAAAGGCAGAACATCAGAAATTTACTAAGTACCGAAAACTTCCGAGTCTTTTCAAAGTACCGAAAAAGGCTGAAATTTTCTAAGTACCGAAATCAAAAGAATTTTTCTAAGTACCGAAAACGTCAAAAATTTTCTAAGTACCGATAACTTCCGAGTCTTTTCTAAGTACTGAAATCGGCAGAATTTTTCTAAGTACCGAAAACGTCAGAAATTTTCTAAGTATCGAAAACGTCAGAAATTTTTTAAGTACTGAAAACTTCTGAGTCTTTTCAAAGTACCGAAAAAGGCTGAAATTTTCCAAGTACCGAAATCAGCAGAATTTTTCTAAATTCCGAAATCATCAGAATTTTTCTAAGTACCGAAATCATCAGAATTTTTCTAAGTACCGAAAACGTCAGAAATTTTCTAAGTACCGAAAACTTCCGAGTCTTTTCTAAGTACCGAGATCGACAGAATTTTTCTAAGTACCGAAAACTTCTGAATGTTTAATAAGTATCGAAATCGTAAGAATTTTTCTAAGTACCGGAAACGTCAGAAATTTTCTAAGTACCGAAAACTTCTGAATGTTTTCTAAGTACCGAAATCGACAGAATTTTTCTAAGTACCGAAATCGTCAGAATTTTCTAAGTACCGAAATCGTCAGAATTTTCTAAGTACCGAAATCGTCAGAATTTTTCTAAGTACCGAAATCAAAAGAATTTTTCTAAGTACCGAAATCAACAGAATTTTTCTAAGTACCGAAAGCTTCAGAAATTTTCTAAGTACCGAAGACTTCTGAATGTTTTCTAAGTACCGAAAACGTCAGAAATTTTCTAAGTACTGAAAACTTCTGAGTCTTTTCAAAGTACCGAAAAAGGCAGAAATTTTCCAAGTACCGAAATCAACAGAATTTTTCTAAGTTCCGAAATCATCAGAATTTTTCTTAGTACCGAAATCAGCAGAATTTCTCTAAGTACCGAAATCGTCAGAATTTTCTAAGTACTGAAATCGGCAGAATTTTTCTAAGTACCGAAAACGTCAGAAATTTTCTAAGTATCGAAAACGTCAGAAATTTTTTAAGTACTGAAAACTTCTGAGTCTTTTCAAAGTACCGAAAAAGGCTGAAATTTTCCAAGTACCGAAATCAGCAGAATTTTTCTAAATTCCGAAATCATCAGAATTTTTCTAAGTACCGAAATCATCAGAATTTTTCTAAGTACCGAAAACGTCAGAAATTTTCTAAGTACCGAAAACTTCCGAGTCTTTTCTAAGTACCGAGATCGACAGAATTTTTCTAAGTACCGAAAACTTCTGAATGTTTTCTAAGTACCGAAATCGACAGAATTTTTCTAAGTACCGAAATCGTCAGAATTTTCTAAGTACCGAAATCGTCAGAATTTTTCTAAGTACCGAAATCAAAAGAATTTTTCTAAGTACCGAAAACGTCAGAAATTTTCTAAGTACCGAAATCGTCTGAATTTTTCTAAGTACCGAAATCGTGTGAAATTTTCAAAATACCGAAAACTTCTGAGTCTTTTTAAAGTACCGAAAAAGGCAGAACATCAGAAATTTACTAAGTACCGAAAACTTCCGAGTCTTTTCAAAGTACCGAAAAAGGCTGAAATTTTCTAAGTACCGAAATCAAAAGAATTTTTCTAAGTACCGAAAACGTCAAAAATTTTCTAAGTACCGAAAAAATCCGAGTCTTTTCTAAGTACTGAAATCGGCAGAATTTTTCTAAGTACCGAAAACGTCAGAAATTTTCTAAATATCGAAAACGTCAGAAATTTTTTAAGTACTGAAAACTTCTGAGTCTTTTCAAAGTACCGAAAAAGGCTGAAATTTTCCAAGTACCGAAATCAGCAGAATTTTTCTAAATTCCGAAATCATCAGAATTTTTCTAAGTACCGAGATCGACAGAATTTTTCTAAGTACCGAAAACTTCTGAATGTTTAATAAGTATCGAAATCGTAAGAATTTTTCTAAGTACCGGAAACGTCAGAAATTTTTTAAGTACCGAAATCGACAGAATTTTTCTAAGTACCGAAATCGTCAGAATTTTCTAAGTACCGAAATCGTCAGAATTTTCTAAGTACCGAAATCGTCAGAATTTTTCTAAGTACCCAAATCAAAAGAATTTTTCTAAGTACCGAAATCAACAGAATTTTTCTAAGTACCGAAAACTTCAGAAATTTTCTAAGTACCGAAGACTTCTGAATGTTTTCTAAGTATCGAAAACGTCAGAAATTTTTTAAGTACTGAAAACTTCTGAGTCTTTTCCAAGTTCCGAAATTAACAGAAATTTTCTAAGTACCGAAAAGGTCAGAAATTTTCTAAGATCCGAAATCATCAGAATTTTTCTAAGTACCGAAAACGTCAGAAATTTTCTTAGTACCGAAATCGGCAGAATTTTTCTAAGTACCGAAAACTTCCGAGTCTTTTCTAAGTACCGAAATCGACAGAATTTTTCTAAGTACCGAAAACGTCAGAAATTTTCTAAGTATCGAAAAGGTCAGAAATTTTCTAAATACCGAAATCGTGTGAAATTTTCAAAATACCGAAAACTTCTGAGTCTTTTTAAAGTACCGAAAAAGGCAGAACATCAGAAATTTACTAAGTACCGAAAACTTCCGAGTCTTTTCAAAGTACCGAAAAAGGCTGAAATTTTCTAAGTACCGAAATCAAAAGAATTTTTCTAAGTACCGAAAACGTCAAAAATTTTCTAAGTACCGATAACTTCCGAGTCTTTTCTAAGTACTGAAATCGGCAGAATTTTTCTAAGTACCGAAAACGTCAGAAATTTTCTAAGTATCGAAAACGTCAGAAATTTTTTAAGTACTGAAAACTTCTGAGTCTTTTCAAAGTACCGAAAAAGGCTGAAATTTTCCAAGTACCGAAATCAGCAGAATTTTTCTAAATTCCGAAATCATCAGAATTTTTCTAAGTACCGAAATCATCAGAATTTTTCTAAGTACCGAAAACGTCAGAAATTTTCTAAGTACCGAAAACTTCCGAGTCTTTTCTAAGTACCGAGATCGACAGAATTTTTCTAAGTACCGAAAACTTCTGAATGTTTAATAAGTATCGAAATCGTAAGAATTTTTCTAAGTACCGGAAACGTCAGAAATTTTCTAAGTACCGAAAACTTCTGAATGTTTTCTAAGTACCGAAATCGACAGAATTTTTCTAAGTACCGAAATCGTCAGAATTTTCTAAGTACCGAAGACTTCTGAATGTTTTCTAAGTACCGAAAACGTCAGAAATTTTCTAAGTACTGAAAACTTCTGAGTCTTTTCAAAGTACCGAAAAAGGCAGAAATTTTCCAAGTACCGAAATCAACAGAATTTTTCTAAGTTCCGAAATCATCAGAATTTTTCTAAGTACCGAAATCAGCAGAATTTCTCTAAGTACCGAAATCGTCAGAATTTTCTAAGTACCGAAATCGTCTGAATTTTTCTAAATACCGAAATCGTGTGAAATTTTCAAAATACCGAAAACTTCTGAGTCTTTTTAAAGTACCGAAAAAGGCAGAACATCAGAAATTTACTAAGTACCGAAAACTTCCGAGTCTTTTCAAAGTACCGAAAAAGGCTGAAATTTTCTAAGTACCGAAATCAAAAGAATTTTTCTAAGTACCGAAAACGTCAAAAATTTTCTAAGTACCGATAACTTCCGAGTCTTTTCTAAGTACTGAAATCGGCAGAATTTTTCTAAGTACCGAAAACGTCAGAAATTTTCTAAGTATCGAAAACGTCAGAAATTTTTTAAGTACTGAAAACTTCTGAGTCTTTTCAAAGTACCGAAAAAGGCTGAAATTTTCCAAGTACCGAAATCAGCAGAATTTTTCTAAATTCCGAAATCATCAGAATTTTTCTAAGTACCGAAATCATCAGAATTTTTCTAAGTACCGAAAACGTCAGAAATTTTCTAAGTACCGAAAACTTCCGAGTCTTTTCTAAGTACCGAGATCGACAGAATTTTTCTAAGTACCGAAAACTTCTGAATGTTTAATAAGTATCGAAATCGTAAGAATTTTTCTAAGTACCGGAAACGTCAGAAATTTTCTAAGTACCGAAAACTTCTGAATGTTTTCTAAGTACCGAAATCGACAGAATTTTTCTAAGTACCGAAATCGTCAGAATTTTCTAAGTACCGAAATCGTCAGAATTTTCTAAGTACCGAAATCGTCAGAATTTTTCTAAGTACCGAAATCAAAAGAATTTTTCTAAGTACCGAAATCAACAGAATTTTTCTAAGTACCGAAAGCTTCAGAAATTTTCTAAGTACCGAAGACTTCTGAATGTTTTCTAAGTACCGAAAACGTCAGAAATTTTCTAAGTACTGAAAACTTCTGAGTCTTTTCAAAGTACCGAAAAAGGCAGAAATTTTCCAAGTACCGAAATCAACAGAATTTTTCTAAGTTCCGAAATCATCAGAATTTTTCTTAGTACCGAAATCAGCAGAATTTCTCTAAGTACCGAAATCGTCAGAATTTTCTAAGTACTGAAATCGGCAGAATTTTTCTAAGTACCGAAAACGTCAGAAATTTTCTAAGTATCGAAAACGTCAGAAATTTTTTAAGTACTGAAAACTTCTGAGTCTTTTCAAAGTACCGAAAAAGGCTGAAATTTTCCAAGTACCGAAATCAGCAGAATTTTTCTAAATTCCGAAATCATCAGAATTTTTCTAAGTACCGAAATCATCAGAATTTTTCTAAGTACCGAAAACGTCAGAAATTTTCTAAGTACCGAAAACTTCCGAGTCTTTTCTAAGTACCGAGATCGACAGAATTTTTCTAAGTACCGAAAACTTCTGAATGTTTTCTAAGTACCGAAATCGACAGAATTTTTCTAAGTACCGAAATCGTCAGAATTTTCTAAGTACCGAAATCGTCAGAATTTTTCTAAGTACCGAAATCAAAAGAATTTTTCTAAGTACCGAAAACGTCAGAAATTTTCTAAGTACCGAAATCGTCTGAATTTTTCTAAGTACCGAAATCGTGTGAAATTTTCAAAATACCGAAAACTTCTGAGTCTTTTTAAAGTACCGAAAAAGGCAGAACATCAGAAATTTACTAAGTACCGAAAACTTCCGAGTCTTTTCAAAGTACCGAAAAAGGCTGAAATTTTCTAAGTACCGAAATCAAAAGAATTTTTCTAAGTACCGAAAACGTCAAAAATTTTCTAAGTACCGAAAAAATCCGAGTCTTTTCTAAGTACTGAAATCGGCAGAATTTTTCTAAGTACCGAAAACGTCAGAAATTTTCTAAATATCGAAAACGTCAGAAATTTTTTAAGTACTGAAAACTTCTGAGTCTTTTCAAAGTACCGAAAAAGGCTGAAATTTTCCAAGTACCGAAATCAGCAGAATTTTTCTAAATTCCGAAATCATCAGAATTTTTCTAAGTACCGAGATCGACAGAATTTTTCTAAGTACCGAAAACTTCTGAATGTTTAATAAGTATCGAAATCGTAAGAATTTTTCTAAGTACCGGAAACGTCAGAAATTTTTTAAGTACCGAAATCGACAGAATTTTTCTAAGTACCGAAATCGTCAGAATTTTCTAAGTACCGAAATCGTCAGAATTTTCTAAGTACCGAAATCGTCAGAATTTTTCTAAGTACCCAAATCAAAAGAATTTTTCTAAGTACCGAAATCAACAGAATTTTTCTAAGTACCGAAAACTTCAGAAATTTTCTAAGTACCGAAGACTTCTGAATGTTTTCTAAGTATCGAAAACGTCAGAAATTTTTTAAGTACTGAAAACTTCTGAGTCTTTTCCAAGTTCCGAAATTAACAGAAATTTTCTAAGTACCGAAAAGGTCAGAAATTTTCTAAGATCCGAAATCATCAGAATTTTTCTAAGTACCGAAAACGTCAGAAATTTTCTTAGTACCGAAATCGGCAGAATTTTTCTAAGTACCGAAAACTTCCGAGTCTTTTCTAAGTACCGAAATCGACAGAATTTTTCTAAGTACCGAAAACGTCAGAAATTTTCTAAGTATCGAAAAGGTCAGAAATTTTCTAAGATCCGAAATCATCAGAATGCTTCTAAGTACCGAAATCGTCAGAATTTTCTAAGTACCGATATCGTCAGAATTTTTCAAAGTACCGAAATCAAAAGAATTTTTCCAAGTACCGAAAACGTCAGAAATTTTCTAAGTACTGCAAACTTCCTAGTCTTTTCAAAGTACCGAAAAAGGCAGAATTTTTCAAAGTACCGAAATCGTCAGAATTTTCTAAGTACCGAAATCGGCAGAATTTTTCTAAGTACCGAAAACTTCTGTATCTTTAATAAGTATCAAAATCGTAAGAATTTTTCTAAGTACCGAAATCGACTGAATTTTTTCTAAGTACCGAAATCAACAGAATTTTTCTAAGTACCGAAATCGGCAGAATTTTTCTAAGTACCGAAAACGTCAGATATTTTCTAAGTACTGAAAACTTCTGAGTCCTTTCAAAGTACCGAAAAAGGCAGAAATTTTCCAAGTACCGAAATCAGCAGAATTTTTCTAAGTTCCGAAATCATCAGAATTTTTCTAAGTACCGAAATCATCAGAATTTTTCTAAGTACCGAAAACGTCAGAAATTTTCTAAGTACCGAAAACTTCCGAGTCTTTTCTAAGTACCGAGATCGACAGAATTTTTCTAAGTACCGAAAACTTCTGAATGTTTAATAAGTATCGAAATCGTAAGAATTTTTCTAAGTACCGGAAACGTCAGAAATTTTCTAAGTACCGAAAACTTCTGAATGTTTTCTAAGTACCGAAATCGACAGAATTTTTCTAAGTACCGAAATCGTCAGAATTTTCTAAGTACCGAAATCGTCAGAATTTTTCTAAGTACCGAAATCAAAAGAATTTTTCTAAGTACCGAAAACGTCAGAAATTTTCTAAGTACCGAAATCGTCTGAATTTTTCTAAGTACCGAAATCGTGTGAAATTTTCAAAATACCGAAAACTTCTGAGTCTTTTTAAAGTACCGAAAAAGGCAGAACATCAGAAATTTACTAAGTACCGAAAACTTCCGAGTCTTTTCAAAGTACCGAAAAAGGCTGAAATTTTCTAAGTACCGAAATCAAAAGAATTTTTCTAAGTACCGAAAACGTCAAAAATTTTCTAAGTACCGAAAAAATCCGAGTCTTTTCTAAGTACTGAAATCGGCAGAATTTTTCTAAGTACCGAAAACGTCAGAAATTTTCTAAATATCGAAAACGTCAGAAATTTTTTAAGTACTGAAAACTTCTGAGTCTTTTCAAAGTACCGAAAAAGGCTGAAATTTTCCAAGTACCGAAATCAGCAGAATTTTTCTAAATTCCGAAATCATCAGAATTTTTCTAAGTACCGAGATCGACAGAATTTTTCTAAGTACCGAAAACTTCTGAATGTTTAATAAGTATCGAAATCGTAAGAATTTTTCTAAGTACCGGAAACGTCAGAAATTTTTTAAGTACCGAAATCGACAGAATTTTTCTAAGTACCGAAATCGTCAGAATTTTCTAAGTACCGAAATCGTCAGAATTTTCTAAGTACCGAAATCGTCAGAATTTTTCTAAGTACCCAAATCAAAAGAATTTTTCTAAGTACCGAAATCAACAGAATTTTTCTAAGTACCGAAAACTTCAGAAATTTTCTAAGTACCGAAGACTTCTGAATGTTTTCTAAGTATCGAAAACGTCAGAAATTTTTTAAGTACTGAAAACTTCTGAGTCTTTTCAAAGTACCGAAAAAGGCTGAAATTTTCCAAGTACCGAAATCAGCAGAATTTTTCTAAATTCCGAAATCATCAGAATTTTTCTAAGTACCGAAATCATCAGAATTTTTCTAAGTACCAAAAACGTCAGAAATTTTCTAAGTACCGAAAACTTCCGAGTCTTTTCTAAGTACCGAGATCGACAGAATTTTTCTAAGTACCGAAAACTTCTGAATGTTTAATAAGTATCGAAATCGTAAGAATTTTTCTAAGTACCGGAAACGTCAGAAATTTTCTAAGTACCGAAAACTTCTGAATGTTTTCTAAGTACCGAAATCGACAGAATTTTTCTAAGTACCGAAATCGTCAGAATTTTCTAAGTACCGAAATCGTCAGAATTTTCTAAGTACCGAAATCGTCAGAATTTTTCTAAGTACCGAAATCAAAAGAATTTTTCTAAGTACCGAAATCAACAAAATTTTTCTAAGTACCGAAAGCTTCAGAAATTTTCTAAGTACCGAAGACTTCTGAATGTTTTCTAAGTACCGAAAACGTCAGAAATTTTCTAAGTACTGAAAACTTCTGAGTCTTTTCAAAGTACCGAAAAAGGCAGAAATTTTCCAAGTACCGAAATCAACAGAATTTTTCTAAGTACCGAAAACGTCAGAAATTTTCTAAGTACCGAAAACTTCTGAATGTTTTCTAAGTACCGAAATCGACAGAATTTTTCTAAGTACCGAAATCGTCTGAATTTTTCTAAGTACCGAAATCGTGTGAAATTTTCAAAATACCGAAAACTTCTGAGTCTTTTTAAAGTACCGAAAAAGGCAGAACATCAGAAATTTACTAAGTACCGAAAACTTCCGAGTCTTTTCAAAGTACCGAAAAAGGCTGAAATTTTCTAAGTACCGAAATCAAAAGAATTTTTCTAAGTACCGAAAACGTCAAAAATTTTCTAAGTACCGATAACTTCCGAGTCTTTTCTAAGTACTGAAATCGGCAGAATTTTTCTAAGTACCGAAAACGTCAGAAATTTTCTAAGTATCGAAAACGTCAGAAATTTTTTAAGTACTGAAAACTTCTGAGTCTTTTCAAAGTACCGAAAAAGGCTGAAATTTTCCAAGTACCGAAATCAGCAGAATTTTTCTAAATTCCGAAATCATCAGAATTTTTCTAAGTACCGAAATCATCAGAATTTTTCTAAGTACCGAAAACGTCAGAAATTTTCTAAGTACCGAAAACTTCCGAGTCTTTTCTAAGTACCGAGATCGACAGAATTTTTCTAAGTACCGAAAACTTCTGAATGTTTAATAAGTATCGAAATCGTAAGAATTTTTCTAAGTACCGGAAACGTCAGAAATTTTTTAAGTACCGAAATCGACAGAATTTTTCTAAGTACCGAAATCGTCAGAATTTTCTAAGTACCGAAATCGTCAGAATTTTCTAAGTACCGAAATCGTCAGAATTTTTCTAAGTACCCAAATCAAAAGAATTTTTCTAAGTACCGAAATCAACAGAATTTTTCTAAGTACCGAAAACTTCAGAAATTTTCTAAGTACCGAAGACTTCTGAATGTTTTCTAAGTACCGAAAACGTCAGAAATTTTCTAAGTACTGAAAACTTCTGAGTCTTTTCAAAGTACCGAAAAAGGCAGAAATTTTCCAAGTACCGAAATCAACAGAATTTTTCTAAGTTCCGAAATCATCAGAATTTTTCTAAGTACCGAAATCAGCAGAATTTCTCTAAGTACCGAAATCGTCAGAATTTTCTAAGTACCGAAATCGTCTGAATTTTTCTAAATACCGAAATCGTGTGAAATTTTCAAAATACCGAAAACTTCTGAGTCTTTTTAAAGTACCGAAAAAGGCAGAACATCAGAAATTTACTAAGTACCGAAAACTTCCGAGTCTTTTCAAAGTACCGAAAAAGGCTGAAATTTTCTAAGTACCGAAATCAAAAGAATTTTTCTAAGTACCGAAAACGTCAAAAATTTTCTAAGTACCGATAACTTCCGAGTCTTTTCTAAGTACTGAAATCGGCAGAATTTTTCTAAGTACCGAAAACGTCAGAAATTTTCTAAGTATCGAAAACGTCAGAAATTTTTTAAGTACTGAAAACTTCTGAGTCTTTTCAAAGTACCGAAAAAGGCTGAAATTTTCCAAGTACCGAAATCAGCAGAATTTTTCTAAATTCCGAAATCATCAGAATTTTTCTAAGTACCGAAATCATCAGAATTTTTCTAAGTACCGAAAACGTCAGAAATTTTCTAAGTACCGAAAACTTCCGAGTCTTTTCTAAGTACCGAGATCGACAGAATTTTTCTAAGTACCGAAAACTTCTGAATGTTTAATAAGTATCGAAATCGTAAGAATTTTTCTAAGTACCGGAAACGTCAGAAATTTTCTAAGTACCGAAAACTTCTGAATGTTTTCTAAGTACCGAAATCGACAGAATTTTTCTAAGTACCGAAATCGTCAGAATTTTCTAAGTACCGAAGACTTCTGAATGTTTTCTAAGTACCGAAAACGTCAGAAATTTTCTAAGTACTGAAAACTTCTGAGTCTTTTCAAAGTACCGAAAAAGGCAGAAATTTTCCAAGTACCGAAATCAACAGAATTTTTCTAAGTTCCGAAATCATCAGAATTTTTCTAAGTACCGAAATCAGCAGAATTTCTCTAAGTACCGAAATCGTCAGAATTTTCTAAGTACCGAAATCGTCTGAATTTTTCTAAATACCGAAATCGTGTGAAATTTTCAAAATACCGAAAACTTCTGAGTCTTTTTAAAGTACCGAAAAAGGCAGAACATCAGAAATTTACTAAGTACCGAAAACTTCCGAGTCTTTTCAAAGTACCGAAAAAGGCTGAAATTTTCTAAGTACCGAAATCAAAAGAATTTTTCTAAGTACCGAAAACGTCAAAAATTTTCTAAGTACCGATAACTTCCGAGTCTTTTCTAAGTACTGAAATCGGCAGAATTTTTCTAAGTACCGAAAACGTCAGAAATTTTCTAAGTATCGAAAACGTCAGAAATTTTTTAAGTACTGAAAACTTCTGAGTCTTTTCAAAGTACCGAAAAAGGCTGAAATTTTCCAAGTACCGAAATCAGCAGAATTTTTTTAAATTCCGAAATCATCAGAATTTTTCTAAGTACCGAAATCATCAGAATTTTTCTAAGTACCGAAAACGTCAGAAATTTTCTAAGTACCGAAAACTTCCGAGTCTTTTCTAAGTACCGAGATCGACAGAATTTTTCTAAGTACCGAAAACTTCTGAATGTTTAATAAGTATCGAAATCGTAAGAATTTTTCTAAGTACCGGAAACGTCAGAAATTTTCTAAGTACCGAAAACTTCTGAATGTTTTCTAAGTACCGAAATCGACAGAATTTTTCTAAGTACCGAAATCGTCAGAATTTTCTAAGTACCGAAATCGTCAGAATTTTCTAAGTACCGAAATCGTCAGAATTTTTCTAAGTACCGAAATCAAAAGAATTTTTCTAAGTACCGAAATCAACAGAATTTTTCTAAGTACCGAAAGCTTCAGAAATTTTCTAAGTACCGAAGACTTCTGAATGTTTTCTAAGTACCGAAAACGTCAGAAATTTTCTAAGTACTGAAAACTTCTGAGTCTTTTCAAAGTACCGAAAAAGGCAGAAATTTTCCAAGTACCGAAATCAACAGAATTTTTCTAAGTTCCGAAATCATCAGAATTTTTCTTAGTACCGAAATCAGCAGAATTTCTCTAAGTACCGAAATCGTCAGAATTTTCTAAGTACTGAAATCGGCAGAATTTTTCTAAGTACCGAAAACGTCAGAAATTTTCTAAGTATCGAAAACGTCAGAAATTTTTTAAGTACTGAAAACTTCTGAGTCTTTTCAAAGTACCGAAAAAGGCTGAAATTTTCCAAGTACCGAAATCAGCAGAATTTTTCTAAATTCCGAAATCATCAGAATTTTTCTAAGTACCGAAATCATCAGAATTTTTCTAAGTACCGAAAACGTCAGAAATTTTCTAAGTACCGAAAACTTCCGAGTCTTTTCTAAGTACCGAGATCGACAGAATTTTTCTAAGTACCGAAAACTTCTGAATGTTTAATAAGTATCGAAATCGTAAGAATTTTTCTAAGTACCGGAAACGTCAGAAATTTTCTAAGTACCGAAAACTTCTGAATGTTTTCTAAGTACCGAAATCGACAGAATTTTTCTAAGTACCGAAATCGTCAGAATTTTCTAAGTACCGAAATCGTCAGAATTTTTCTAAGTACCGAAATCAAAAGAATTTTTCTAAGTACCGAAAACGTCAGAAATTTTCTAAGTACCGAAATCGTCTGAATTTTTCTAAGTACCGAAATCGTGTGAAATTTTCAAAATACCGAAAACTTCTGAGTCTTTTTAAAGTACCGAAAAAGGCAGAACATCAGAAATTTACTAAGTACCGAAAACTTCCGAGTCTTTTCAAAGTACCGAAAAAGGCTGAAATTTTCTAAGTACCGAAATCAAAAGAATTTTTCTAAGTACCGAAAACGTCAAAAATTTTCTAAGTACCGAAAAAATCCGAGTCTTTTCTAAGTACTGAAATCGGCAGAATTTTTCTAAGTACCGAAAACGTCAGAAATTTTCTAAATATCGAAAACGTCAGAAATTTTTTAAGTACTGAAAACTTCTGAGTCTTTTCAAAGTACCGAAAAAGGCTGAAATTTTCCAAGTACCGAAATCAGCAGAATTTTTCTAAATTCCGAAATCATCAGAATTTTTCTAAGTACCGAGATCGACAGAATTTTTCTAAGTACCGAAAACTTCTGAATGTTTAATAAGTATCGAAATCGTAAGAATTTTTCTAAGTACCGGAAACGTCAGAAATTTTTTAAGTACCGAAATCGACAGAATTTTTCTAAGTACCGAAATCGTCAGAATTTTCTAAGTACCGAAATCGTCAGAATTTTCTAAGTACCGAAATCGTCAGAATTTTTCTAAGTACCCAAATCAAAAGAATTTTTCTAAGTACCGAAATCAACAGAATTTTTCTAAGTACCGAAAACTTCAGAAATTTTCTAAGTACCGAAGACTTCTGAATGTTTTCTAAGTATCGAAAACGTCAGAAATTTTTTAAGTACTGAAAACTTCTGAGTCTTTTCAAAGTACCGAAAAAGGCTGAAATTTTCCAAGTACCGAAATCAGCAGAATTTTTCTAAATTCCGAAATCATCAGAATTTTTCTAAGTACCGAAATCATCAGAATTTTTCTAAGTACCAAAAACGTCAGAAATTTTCTAAGTACCGAAAACTTCCGAGTCTTTTCTAAGTACCGAGATCGACAGAATTTTTCTAAGTACCGAAAACTTCTGAATGTTTAATAAGTATCGAAATCGTAAGAATTTTTCTAAGTACCGGAAACGTCAGAAATTTTCTAAGTACCGAAAACTTCTGAATGTTTTCTAAGTACCGAAATCGACAGAATTTTTCTAAGTACCGAAATCGTCAGAATTTTCTAAGTACCGAAATCGTCAGAATTTTCTAAGTACCGAAATCGTCAGAATTTTTCTAAGTACCGAAATCAAAAGAATTTTTCTAAGTACCGAAATCAACAAAATTTTTCTAAGTACCGAAATCTTCAGAAATTTTCTAAGTACCGAAGACTTCTGAATGTTTTCTAAGTACCGAAAACGTCAGAAATTTTCTAAGTACTGAAAACTTCTGAGTCTTTTCAAAGTACCGAAAAAGGCAGAAATTTTCCAAGTACCGAAATCAACAGAATTTTTCTAAGTACCGAAAACGTCAGAAATTTTCTAAGTACCGAAAACTTCTGAATGTTTTCTAAGTACCGAAATCGACAGAATTTTTCTAAGTACCGAAATCGTCTGAATTTTTCTAAGTACCGAAATCGTGTGAAATTTTCAAAATACCGAAAACTTCTGAGTCTTTTTAAAGTACCGAAAAAGGCAGAACATCAGAAATTTACTAAGTACCGAAAACTTCCGAGTCTTTTCAAAGTACCGAAAAAGGCTGAAATTTTCTAAGTACCGAAATCAAAAGAATTTTTCTAAGTACCGAAAACGTCAAAAATTTTCTAAGTACCGAAAACTTCCGAGTCTTTTCTAAGTACTGAAATCGGCAGAATTTTTCTAAGTACCGAAAACGTCAGAAATTTTCTAAATATCGAAAACGTCAGAAATTTTTTAAGTACTGAAAACTTCTGAGTCTTTTCAAAGTACCGAAAAAGGCTGAAATTTTCCAAGTACCGAAATCAGCAGAATTTTTCTAAATTCCGAAATCATCAGAATTTTTCTAAGTACCGAAATCATCAGAATTTTTCTAAGTACCGAAAACGTCAGAAATTTTCTAAGTACCGAAAACTTCCGAGTCTTTTCTAAGTACCGAGATCGACAGAATTTTTCTAAGTACCGAAAACTTCTGAATGTTTAATAAGTATCGAAATCGTAAGAATTTTTTAAGTACCGGAAACGTCAGAAATTTTCTAAGTACCGAAAACTTCTGAATGTTTTCTAAGTACCGAAATCGACAGAATTTTTCTAAGTACCGAAATCGTCAGAATTTTCTAAGTACCGAAATCGTCAGAATTTTCTAAGTACCGAAATCGTCAGAATTTTTCTAAGTACCGAAATCAAAAGAATTTTTCTAAGTACCGAAATCAACAGAATTTTTCTAAGTACCGAAAGCTTCAGAAATTTTCTAAGTACCGAAGACTTCTGAATGTTTTCTAAGTACCGAAAACGTCAGAAATTTTCTAAGTACTGAAAACTTCTGAGTCTTTTCAAAGTACCGAAAAAGGCAGAAATTTTCCAAGTACCGAAATCAACAGAATTTTTCTAAGTTCCGAAATCATCAGAATTTTTCTTAGTACCGAAATCAGCAGAATTTCTCTAAGTACCGAAATCGTCAGAATTTTCTAAGTACCGAAATCGTCTGAATTTTTCTAAATACCGAAATCGTGTGAAATCTTCAAAATACCGAAAACTTCTGAGTCTTTTTAAAGTACCGAAAAAGGCAGAACATCAGAAATTTACTAAGTACCGAAAACTTCCGAGTCTTTTCAAAGTACCGAAAAAGGCTGAAATTTTCTAAGTACCGAAATCAAAAGAATTTTTCTAAGTACCGAAAACGTCAAAAATTTTCTAAGTACCGATAACTTCCGAGTCTTTTCTAAGTACTGAAATCGGCAGAATTTTTCTAAGTACCGAAAACGTCAGAAATTTTCTAAGTATCGAAAACGTCAGAAATTTTTTAAGTACTGAAAACTTCTGAGTCTTTTCAAAGTACCGAAAAAGGCTGAAATTTTCCAAGTACCGAAATCAGCAGAATTTTTCTAAATTCCGAAATCATCAGAATTTTTCTAAGTACCGAAATCATCAGAATTTTTCTAAGTACCGAAAACGTCAGAAATTTTCTAAGTACCG
This sequence comes from Parasteatoda tepidariorum, assembly GCF_982258835.1. Lineage (NCBI taxonomy): Eukaryota > Metazoa > Arthropoda > Arachnida > Araneae > Theridiidae > Parasteatoda > Parasteatoda tepidariorum. The sequence goes on from NW_028257439.1 coordinate 29,389, forward strand.
AAAACTTCCGAGTCTTTTCTAAGTACCGAGATCGACAGAATTTTTCTAAGTACCGAAAACTTCTGAATGTTTAATAAGTATCGAAATCGTAAGAATTTTTCTAAGTACCGGAAACGTCAGAAATTTTCTAAGTACCGAAAACTTCTGAATGTTTTCTAAGTACCGAAATCGACAGAATTTTTCTAAGTACCGAAATCGTCAGAATTTTCTAAGTACCGAAATCGTCAGAATTTTTCTAAGTACCGAAATCAAAAGAATTTTTCTAAGTACCGAAAACGTCAGAAATTTTCTAAGTACCGAAATCGTCTGAATTTTTCTAAGTACCGAAATCGTGTGAAATTTTCAAAATACCGAAAACTTCTGAGTCTTTTTAAAGTACCGAAAAAGGCAGAACATCAGAAATTTACTAAGTACCGAAAACTTCCGAGTCTTTTCAAAGTACCGAAAAAGGCTGAAATTTTCTAAGTACCGAAATCAAAAGAATTTTTCTAAGTACCGAAAACGTCAAAAATTTTCTAAGTACCGAAAAAATCCGAGTCTTTTCTAAGTACTGAAATCGGCAGAATTTTTCTAAGTACCGAAAACGTCAGAAATTTTCTAAATATCGAAAACGTCAGAAATTTTTTAAGTACTGAAAACTTCTGAGTCTTTTCAAAGTACCGAAAAAGGCTGAAATTTTCCAAGTACCGAAATCAGCAGAATTTTTCTAAATTCCGAAATCATCAGAATTTTTCTAAGTACCGAGATCGACAGAATTTTTCTAAGTACCGAAAACTTCTGAATGTTTAATAAGTATCGAAATCGTAAGAATTTTTCTAAGTACCGGAAACGTCAGAAATTTTTTAAGTACCGAAATCGACAGAATTTTTCTAAGTACCGAAATCGTCAGAATTTTCTAAGTACCGAAATCGTCAGAATTTTTTAAGTACCGAAATCGTCAGAATTTTTCTAAGTACCCAAATCAAAAGAATTTTTCTAAGTACCGAAATCAACAGAATTTTTCTAAGTACCGAAAACTTCAGAAATTTTCTAAGTACCGAAGACTTCTGAATGTTTTCTAAGTACCGAAAACGTCAGAAATTTTCTAAGTACTGAAAACTTCTGAGTCTTTTCAAAGTACCGAAAAAGGCAGAAATTTTCCAAGTACCGAAATCAACAGAATTTTTCTAAGTTCCGAAATCATCAGAATTTTTCTAAGTACCGAAATCAGCAGAATTTCTCTAAGTACCGAAATCGTCAGAATTTTCTAAGTACCGAAATCGTCTGAATTTTTCTAAATACCGAAATCGTGTGAAATTTTCAAAATACCGAAAACTTCTGAGTCTTTTTAAAGTACCGAAAAAGGCAGAACATCAGAAATTTACTAAGTACCGAAAACTTCCGAGTCTTTTCAAAGTACCGAAAAAGGCTGAAATTTTCTAAGTACCGAAATCAAAAGAATTTTTCTAAGTACCGAAAACGTCAAAAATTTTCTAAGTACCGATAACTTCCGAGTCTTTTCTAAGTACTGAAATCGGCAGAATTTTTCTAAGTACCGAAAACGTCAGAAATTTTCTAAGTATCGAAAACGTCAGAAATTTTTTAAGTACTGAAAACTTCTGAGTCTTTTCAAAGTACCGAAAAAGGCTGAAATTTTCCAAGTACCGAAATCAGCAGAATTTTTCTAAATTCCGAAATCATCAGAATTTTTCTAAGTACCGAAATCATCAGAATTTTTCTAAGTACCAAAAACGTCAGAAATTTTCTAAGTACCGAAAACTTCCGAGTCTTTTCTAAGTACCGAGATCGACAGAATTTTTCTAAGTACCGAAAACTTCTGAATGTTTAATAAGTATCGAAATCGTAAGAATTTTTCTAAGTACCGGAAACGTCAGAAATTTTCTAAGTACCGAAAACTTCTGAATGTTTTCTAAGTACCGAAATCGACAGAATTTTTCTAAGTACCGAAATCGTCAGAATTTTCTAAGTACCGAAATCGTCAGAATTTTCTAAGTACCGAAATCGTCAGAATTTTTCTAAGTACCGAAATCAAAAGAATTTTTCTAAGTACCGAAATCAACAAAATTTTTCTAAGTACCGAAAACTTCAGAAATTTTCTAAGTACCGAAGACTTCTGAATGTTTTCTAAGTACCGAAAACGTCAGAAATTTTCTAAGTACTGAAAACTTCTGAGTCTTTTCAAAGTACCGAAAAAGGCAGAAATTTTCCAAGTACCGAAATCAACAGAATTTTTCTAAGTACCGAAAACGTCAGAAATTTTCTAAGTACCGAAAACTTCTGAATGTTTTCTAAGTACCGAAATCGACAGAATTTTTCTAAGTACCGAAATCGTCTGAATTTTTCTAAGTACCGAAATCGTGTGAAATTTTCAAAATACCGAAAACTTCTGAGTCTTTTTAAAGTACCGAAAAAGGCAGAACATCAGAAATTTACTAAGTACCGAAAACTTCCGAGTCTTTTCAAAGTACCGAAAAAGGCTGAAATTTTCTAAGTACCGAAATCAAAAGAATTTTTCTAAGTACCGAAAACGTCAAAAATTTTCTAAGTACCGAAAACTTCCGAGTCTTTTCTAAGTACTGAAATCGGCAGAATTTTTCTAAGTACCGAAAACGTCAGAAATTTTCTAAATATCGAAAACGTCAGAAATTTTTTAAGTACTGAAAACTTCTGAGTCTTTTCAAAGTACCGAAAAAGGCTGAAATTTTCCAAGTACCGAAATCAGCAGAATTTTTCTAAATTCCGAAATCATCAGAATTTTTCTAAGTACCGAAATCATCAGAATTTTTCTAAGTACCGAAAACGTCAGAAATTTTCTAAGTACCGAAAACTTCCGAGTCTTTTCTAAGTACCGAGATCGACAGAATTTTTCTAAGTACCGAAAACTTCTGAATGTTTAATAAGTATCGAAATCGTAAGAATTTTTCTAAGTACCGGAAACGTCAGAAATTTTTTAAGTACCGAAATCGACAGAATTTTTCTAAGTACCGAAATCGTCAGAATTTTCTAAGTACCGAAATCGTCAGAATTTTCTAAGTACCGAAATCGTCAGAATTTTTCTAAGTACCGAAATCAAAAGAAATTTTCTAAGTACCGAAATCAACAAAATTTTTCTAAGTACCGAAAACTTCAGAAATTTTCTAAGTACCGAAGACTTCTGAATGTTTTCTAAGTACCGAAAACGTCAGAAATTTTCTAAGTACTGAAAACTTCTGAGTCTTTTCAAAGTACCGAAAAAGGCAGAAATTTTCCAAGTACCGAAATCAACAGAATTTTTCTAAGTACCGAAAACGTCAGAAATTTTCTAAGTACCGAAAACTTCTGAATGTTTTCTAAGTACCGAAATCGACAGAATTTTTCTAAGTACCGAAATCGTCTGAATTTTTCTAAGTACCGAAATCGTGTGAAATTTTCAAAATACCGAAAACTTCTGAGTCTTTTTAAAGTACCGAAAAAGGCAGAACATCAGAAATTTACTAAGTACCGAAAACTTCCGAGTCTTTTCAAAGTACCGAAAAAGGCTGAAATTTTCTAAGTACCGAAATCAAAAGAATTTTTCTAAGTACCGAAAACGTCAAAAATTTTCTAAGTACCGAAAACTTCCGAGTCTTTTCTAAGTACTGAAATCGGCAGAATTTTTCTAAGTACCGAAAACGTCAGAAATTTTCTAAATATCGAAAACGTCAGAAATTTTTTAAGTACTGAAAACTTCTGAGTCTTTTCAAAGTACCGAAAAAGGCTGAAATTTTCCAAGTACCGAAATCAGCAGAATTTTTCTAAATTCCGAAATCATCAGAATTTTTCTAAGTACCGAAATCATCAGAATTTTTCTAAGTACCGAAAACGTCAGAAATTTTCTAAGTACCGAAAACTTCCGAGTCTTTTCTAAGTACCGAGATCGACAGAATTTTTCTAAGTACCGAAAACTTCTGAATGTTTAATAAGTATCGAAATCGTAAGAATTTTTCTAAGTACCGGAAACGTCAGAAATTTTTTAAGTACCGAAATCGACAGAATTTTTCTAAGTACCGAAATCGTCAGAATTTTCAAAGTACCGAAAAAGGCAGAAATTTTCCAAGTACCGAAATCGACAGAATTTTTCTAAGTACCGAAAACGTCAGAAATTTTCTAAGTATCGAAAAGGTCAGAAATTTTCTAAGTACCGAAAACTTCTGAATGTTTTCTAAGTACCGAAATCGACAGAATTTTTCTAAGTACCGAAATCGTCAGAATTTTTCTAAGTACCGAAATCGTCAGAAATTTTCTAAGTACCGAAAACTTCTGAGTCTTTTCAAAGTACCGAAAAAGGCAGAAATTTTCTAAGTAATGAAATCAAAAGAATTTTTCTAAGTACCGAAAACGTCAGAAATTTTCTAAGTACCGAAAACTTCCGAGTCTTTTCTAAGTACCGAAATCGGCAGAATTTTTCTAAGTACCGGAAACTTTTGAATGTTTAATAAGTTTCGAAATCGTAAGCATTTTTCTAAGTACCGAAAATGTCAGAAATTTTCTAAGTACCGAAAACGTCAGATATTTTCTAAGTACTGAAAACTTCTGAGTCTTTTCAAAGTACCGAAAAAGGCAGAAATTTTCCAAGTACCGAAATCAACAGAATTTTTCTAAGTTCCGAAATCATCAGAATTTTTCTAAGTACCGAAATCAGCAGAATTTCTCTAAGTACCGAAATCGTCAGAATTTTCTAAGTACCGAAATCGGCAGAATTTTTCTAAGTACCGAAGTCGTGTGAAATTTTCAAAATACCGAAAACTTCTGAGTCTTTTTAAAGTACCGAAAAAGGCAGAACATCAGAAATTTACTAAGTACCGAAAACTTCCGAGTCTTTTCAAAGTACCGAAAAAGGCTGAAATTTTCTAAGTACCGAAATCAAAAGAATTTTTCTAAGTACCGAAAACGGCAGAAATTTTCTAAGTATCGAAAACGTCAGAAATTTTCTAAGTACTGAAAACTTCTGAGTCTTTTCAAAGTACCGAAAAAGGCAGAAATTTTCCAAGTACCGAAATCGACAGAATTTTTCTAAGTACCGAAAACGTCAGAAATTTTCTAAGTATCGAAAAGGTCAGAAATTTTCTAAGATTCGAAATCATCAGAATTTTTCTAAGTACCGAAATCGTCAGAATTTTCTAAGTACCGAAATCGTCAGAATTTTTCTAAGTACCGAAAACGTCAGAAATTTTCTAAGTACCGAAAACTTCCGAGTCTTTTCTAAGTACCGAGATCGACAGAATTTTTCTAAGTACCGAAAACTTCAGAAATTTTCTAAGTACCGAAAACTTCAGAAATTTTCTAAGTACCGAAGACTTCTGAATGTTTTCTAAGTACCGAAAACGTCAGAAATTTTCTAAGTACTGAAAACTTCTGAGTCTTTTCAAAGTACCGAAAAAGGCAGAAATTTTCCAAGTACCGAAATCAACAGAATTTTTTTAAGTTCCGAAATCATCAGAATTTTTCTAAGTACCGAAATCAGCAGAATTTCTCTAAGTACCGAAATCGTCAGAATTTTCTAAGTACCGAAATCGGCAGAATTTTTCTAAGTACCGAAAACTTCTAAATGTTTAATAAGTATCGAAATCGTAAGAATTTTCCTAAGTACCGAAATTGACTGAATTTTTCTAAGTACCGAAATCAACAGAATTTTTCTAAGTACCGAAAACTTTTGAATGTTTTCTAAGTACCGAAAAAGGCAGAAATTTTCTAAGTACCGAAAACTTCTGAATGTTTTCTAAGTACCGAAATCGACAGAATTTTTCTAAGTACCGAAATCGTCAGAATTTTTCTAAGTACCGAAATCGTCAGAAATTTTCTAAGTACTGAAAACTTCTGAGTCTTTTCAAAGTACCGAAAAAGGCAGAAATTTTCCAAGTACCGAAATCGACAGACTTTTTCTAAGTACCGAAAACGTCAGAAATTTTCTAAGTATCGAAAAGGTCAGAAATTTTCTAAGATCCGAAATCATCAGAATTTTTCTAAGTACCGAAATCGTCAGAATTTTCTAAGTACCGAAATCAAAAGAATTTTTCGAAGTACCGAAAACGTCAGAAATTTTCTAAGTACTGCAAACTTCCTCGTCTTTTCAAAGTACCGAAAGAGGCAGAATTTTTCAAAGTACCGAAATCGTCAGAATTTTCAAAGTACCGAAATCGGCAGAATTTTTCTAAGTACCGAAAACTTCTGAATGTTTAATAAGTATCGAAATCGTAAGAATTTTCCTAAGTACCGAAATCGGCAGAATTTTTCTAAGTACCGAAAACGTCAGAAATTTTCTAAGTACTGATAACTTCTGAGTCTTTTCAAAGTACCGAAAAAGGCAAAAATTTTCCAAGTACCGAAATCAACAGAATTTTTCTAAGTACCGAAAACGTCAGAAATTTTCTAAGTACCGAAAACTTCTGAATTTATTCTAAGTACCGAAAAAGGCAGAAATTTTCTAAGTACCGAAAACTTCTGAATGTTTTCTAAGTACCGAAATCGACAGAATTTTTCTAAGTACCGAAATCGTCAGAATTTTTCTAAGTACCGAAATCGTCAGAAATTTTCTAAGTACCGAAAACTTCTGAGTCTTTTCAAAGTACCGAAAAAGGCAGAAATTTTCTAAGTAATGAAATCAAAAGAATTTTTCTAAGTACCGAAAACGTCAGAAATTTTCTAAGTACTGAAAACTTCTGAGTCTTTTCAAAGTACCGAAAAAGGCAGAAATTTTCCAAGTACCGAAATCAACAGAATTTTTCTAAGTTCCGAAATCATCAGAATTTTTCTAAGTACCGAAATCAGCAGAATTTCTCTAAGTACCGAAATCGCAAGAATTTTCTAAGTACCGAAATCGGCAGAATTTTTCTAAGTACCGAAAACTTCTAAATGTTTAATAAGTATCGAAATCGTAAGAATTTTCCTAAGTACCGAAATTGACTGAATTTTTCTAAGTACCGAAATCAACAGAATTTTTCTAAGTACCGAAAACTTTTGAATGTTTTCTAAGTACCGAAAAAGGCAGAAATTTTCTAAGTACCGAAAACTTCTGAATGTTTTCTAAGTACCAAAATCGACAGAATTTTTCTAAGTACCGAAATCGTCAGAATTTTTCTAAGTACCGAAATCGTCAGAAATTTTCTAAGTACCGAAATCTTCTGAGTCTTTTCAAAGTACCGAAAAAGGCAGAAATTTTCTAAGTACCGAAATCAACAGAATTTTTCTAAGTACTGAAAACGTCAGAAATTTTCAAAGTACCGATAACGTCAGAAATATTCTAAGTACCGAAATCGTCTGAATTTTTCTAAGTACCGAAATCGTGTGAAATTTTCAAAATACCGAAAACTTCTCAGTCTTTTTAAAGTACCGAAAAAGGCAGAACATCAGAAATTTACTAAGTACCGAAAACTTCCGAGTCTTTTCAAAGTACCGAAAAAGGCTGAAATTTTCTAAGTACCGAAATCAAAAGAATTTTTCTAAGTACCGATAACGTCAAAAATTTTTTAAGTACCGAAAACTTCCGAGTCTTTTCAAAGTACTGAAATCGGCAGAATTTTTCTAAGTACCGAAAACGGCAGAAATTTTCTAAGTATCGAAAACGTCAGAAATTTTTTAAGTACTGAAAACTTCTGAGTCTTTTCAAAGTACCGAAAAAGGCAGAAATTTTCCAAGTACCGAAATCAGCAGAATTTTTCTAAATTCCGAAATCATCAGAATTTTTCTAAGTACCGAAATCATCAGAATTTTTCTAAGTACCGAAAACGTCAGAAATTTTCTAAGTACCGAAAACTTCCGAGTCTTTTCTAAGTACCGAGATCGACAGAATTTTTCTAAGTACCGAAAACTTCTGAATGTTTAATAAGTATCGAAATCGTAAGAATTTTCCTAAGTTCCGAAATCGGCAGAATTTTTCTAAGTACCGAAAACGTCAGAAATTTTCTAAGTACTGAAAACTTCTGAGTCTTTTCAAAGTACCGAAAAAGGCAGAAATTTTCCAAGTACCGAAATCAACAGAATTTTTCTAAGTTCCGAAATCATCAGAATTTTTCTAAGTACCGAAATCAGCAGAATTTCTCTAAGTACCGAAATCGTCAGAATTTTCTAAGTACCGAAATCGGCAGAATTTTTCTAAGAACCGAAAACTTCTAAATGTTTAATAATTATCGAAATCGTAAGAATTTTCCTAAGTACCGAAATTGACTGAATTTTTCTAAGTACCGAAATCAACAGAATTTTTCTAAGTACCGAAAACTTTTGAATGTTTTCTAAGTACCGAAAAAGGCAGAAATTTTCTAAGTACCGAAAACTTCTGAATGTTTTCTAAGTACCGAAATCGACAGAATTTTTCTAAGTACCGAAATCGTCAGAATTTTTCTAAGTACCGAAATCGTCAGAAATTTTCTAAGTACCGAAATCTTCTGAGTCTTTTCAAAGTACCGAAAAAGGCAGAAATTTTCTAAGTACCGAAATCAACAGAATTTTTCTAAGTACTGAAAACGTCAGAAATTTTCAAAGTACCGATAACGTCAGAAATATTCTAAGTAATGAAATCGTCAGAATTTTTCTAAGTACCGAAATCGTGTGAAATTTTCAAAATACCGAAAACTTCTGAGTCTTTTTAAAGTACCGAAAAAGGCAGAACATCAGAAATTTACTAAGTACCGAAAACTTCCGAGTCTTTTCAAAGTACCGAAAAAGGCTGAAATTTTCTAAGTACCGAAATCAAAAGAATTTTTCTAAGTACCGATAACGTCAAAAATTTTCTAAGTACCGAAAACTTCCGAGTCTTTTCTAAGTACTGAAATCGGCAGAATTTTTCTAACTACCGAAAACGGCAGAAATTTTCTAAGTATCGAAAACGTCAGAAATTTTTTAAGTACTGAAAACTTCTGAGTCTTTTCAAAGTACCGAAAAAGGCAGAAATTTTCCAAGTACCGAAATCAGCAGAATTTTTCTAAATTCCGAAATCATCAGAATTTTTCTAAGTACCGAAATCATCAGAATTTTTCTAAGTACCGAAAACGTCAGAAATTTTCTAAGTACCGAAAACTTCCGAGTCTTTTCTAAGTACCGAGATCGACAGAATTTTTCTAAGTACCGAAAACTTCTGAATGTTTAATAAGTATCGAAATCGTAAGAATTTTCCTAAGTTCCGAAATCGGCAGAATTTTTCTAAGTACCGAAAACGTCAGAAATTTTCTAAGTACTGAAAACTTCTGAGTCTTTTCAAAGTACCGAAAAAGGCAGAAATTTTCCAAGTACCGAAATCAACAGAATTTTTCTAAGTTCCGAAATCATCAGAATTTTTCTAAGTACCGAAATCAGCAGAATTTCTCTAAGTACCGAAATCGTCAGAATTTTCTAAGTACCGAAATCGGCAGAATTTTTCTAAGTACCGAAAACTTCTAAATGTTTAATAAGTATCGAAATCGTAAGAATTTTCCTAAGTACCGAAATTGACTGAATTTTTCTAAGTACCGAAATCAACAGAATTTTTCTAAGTACCGAAAACTTTTGAATGTTTTCTAAGTACCGAAAAAGGCAGAAATTTTCTAAGTACCGAAAACTTCTGAATGTTTTCTAAGTACCGAAATCGTCAGAAATTTTCTAAGTACCGAAATCTTCTGAGTCTTTTCAAAGTACCGAAAAAGGCAGAAATTTTCTAAGTACCGAAATCAACAGAATTTTTCTAAGTACTGAAAACGTCTGAAATTTTCAAAGTACCGATAACGTCAGAAATATTCTAAGTACCGAAATCGTCTGAATTTTTCTAAGTACCGAAATCGTGTGAAATTTTCAAAATACCGAAAACTTCTCAGTCTTTTTAAAGTACTGAAAAAGGCAGAACATCAGAAATTTACTAAGTACCGAAAACTTCCGAGTCTTTTCAAAGTACCGAAAAAGGCTGAAATTTTCTAAGTACCGAAATCAAAAGAATTTTTCTAAGTACCGATAACGTCAAAAATTTTCTAAGTACCGAAAACTTCCGAGTCTTTTCTAAGTACTGAAATCGGCAGAATTTTTCTAAGTACTGAAAACGGCAGAAATTTTCTAAGTATCGAAAACGTCAGAAATTTTTTAAGTACTGAAAACTTCTGAGTCTTTTCAAAGTACCGAAAAAGGCAGAAATTTTCCAAGTACCGAAATCAGCAGAATTTTTCTAAATTCCGAAATTATCAGAATTTTTCTAAGTACCGAAATCATCAGAATTTTTCTAAGTACCGAAAACGTCAGAAATTTTCTAAGTACCGAAAACTTCCGAGTCTTTTCTAAGTACCGAGATCGACAGAATTTTTCTAAGTACCGAAAACTTCTGAATGTTTAATAAGTATCGAAATCGTAAGAATTTTCCTAAGTTCCGAAATCGTCAGAAATTTTCTAAGTACCGAAAACTTCTGAGTCTTTTCAAAGTACCGAAAAAGGCAGAAATTTTCTAAGTAATGAAATCAAAAGAATTTTTCTAAGTACCGAAAACGTCAGAAATTTTCTAAGTACCGAAAACTTCCGAGTCTTTTCTAAGTACCGAAATCGGCAGAATTTTTCTAAGTACCGGAAACTTTTGAATGTTTAATAAGTATCGAAATCGTAAGCATTTTTCTAAGTAACGAAAATGTCAGAAATTTTCTAAGTACCGAAAACGTCAGATATTTTCTAAGTACTGAAAACTTCTGAGTCTTTTCAAAGTACCGAAAAAGGCAGAAATTTTCCAAGTACCGAAATCAACAGAATTTTTCTAAGTTCCGAAATCATCAGAATTTTTCTAAGTACCGAAATCAGCAGAATTTCTCTAAGTACCGAAATCGCAAGAATTTTCTAAGTACCGAAATCGGCAGAATTTTTCTAAGTACCGAAAACTTCTAAATGTTTAATAAGTATCGAAATCGTAAGAATTTTCCTAAGTACCGAAATTGACTGAATTTTTCTAAGTACCGAAATCAACAGAATTTTTCTAAGTACCGAAAACTTTTGAATGTTTTCTAAGTACCGAAAAAGGCAGAAATTTTCTAAGTACCGAAAACTTCTGAATGTTTTCTAAGTACCGAAATCGACAGAATTTTTCTAAGTACCGAAATCGTCAGAATTTTTCTAAGTACCGAAATCGTCAGAAATTTTCTAAGTACCGAAATCTTCTGAGTCTTTTCAAAGTACCGAAAAAGGCAGAAATTTTCTAAGTACCGAAATCAACAGAATTTTTCTAAGTACTGAAAACGTCAGAAATTTTCAAAGTACCGATAACGTCAGAAATATTCTAAGTACCGAAATCGTCTGAATTTTTCTAAGTACCGAAATCGTGTGAAATTTTCAAAATACCGAAAACTTCTCAGTCTTTTTAAAGTACCGAAAAAGGCAGAACATCAGAAATTTACTAAGTACCGAAAACTTCCGAGTCTTTTCAAAGTACCGAAAAAGGCTGAAATTTTCTAAGTACCGAAATCAAAAGAATTTTTCTAAGTACCGATAACGTCAAAAATTTTCTAAGTACCGAAAACTTCCGAGTCTTTTCTAAGTACTGAAATCGGCAGAATTTTTCTAAGTACTGAAAACGGCAGAAATTTTCTAAGTATCGAAAACGTCAGAAATTTTTTAAGTACTGAAAACTTCTGAGTCTTTTCAAAGTACCGAAAAAGGCAGAAATTTTCCAAGTACCGAAATCAGCAGAATTTTTCTAAATTCCGAAATCATCAGAATTTTTCTAAGTACCGAAATCATCAGAATTTTTCTAAGTACCGAAAACGTCAGAAATTTTCTAAGTACCGAAAACTTCCGAGTCTTTTCTAAGTACCGAGATCGACAGAATTTTTCTAAGTACCGAAAACTTCTGAATGTTTAATAAGTATCGAAATCGTAAGAATTTTCCTAAGTTCCGAAATCGTCAGAAATTTTCTAAGTACCGAAAACTTCTGAGTCTTTTCAAAGTACCGAAAAAGGCAGAAATTTTCTAAGTAATGAAATCAAAAGAATTTTTCTAAGTACCGAAAACGTCAGAAATTTTCTAAGTACCGAAAACTTCCGAGTCTTTTCTAAGTACCGAAATCGGCAGAATTTTTCTAAGTACCGGAAACTTTTGAATGTTTAATAAGTATCGAAATCGTAAGCATTTTTCTAAGTAACGAAAATGTCAGAAATTTTCTAAGTACCGAAAACGTCAGATATTTTCTAAGTACTGAAAACTTCTGAGTCTTTTCAAAGTACCGAAAAAGGCAGAAATTTTCCAAGTACCGAAATCAACAGAATTTTTCTAAGTTCCGAAATCATCAGAATTTTTCTAAGTACCGAAATCAGCAGAATTTCTCTAAGTACCGAAATCGCAAGAATTTTCTAAGTACCGAAATCGGCAGAATTTTTCTAAGTACCGAAAACTTCTAAATGTTTAATAAGTATCGAAATCGTAAGAATTTTCCTAAGTACCGAAATTGACTGAATTTTTCTAAGTACCGAAATCAACAGAATTTTTCTAAGTACCGAAAACTTTTGAATGTTTTCTAAGTACCGAAAAAGGCAGAAATTTTCTAAGTACCGAAAACTTCTGAATGTTTTCTAAGTACCGAAATCGACAGAATTTTTCTAAGTACCGAAATCGTCAGAATTTTTCTAAGTACCGAAATCGTCAGAAATTTTCTAAGTACCGAAATCTTCTGAGTCTTTTCAAAGTACCGAAAAAGGCAGAAATTTTCTAAGTACCGAAATCAACAGAATTTTTCTAAGTACTGAAAACGTCAGAAATTTTCAAAGTACCGATAACGTCAGAAATATTCTAAGTACCGAAATCGTCTGAATTTTTCTAAGTACCGAAATCGTGTGAAATTTTCAAAATACCGAAAACTTCTCAGTCTTTTTAAAGTACCGAAAAAGGCAGAACATCAGAAATTTACTAAGTACCGAAAACTTCCGAGTCTTTTCAAAGTACCGAAAAAGGCTGAAATTTTCTAAGTACCGAAATCAAAAGAATTTTTCTAAGTACCGATAACGTCAAAAATTTTTTAAGTACCGAAAACTTCCGAGTCTTTTCAAAGTACTGAAATCGGCAGAATTTTTCTAAGTACCGAAAACGGCAGAAATTTTCTAAGTATCGAAAACGTCAGAAATTTTTTAAGTACTGAAAACTTCTGAGTCTTTTCAAAGTACCGAAAAAGGCAGAAATTTTCCAAGTACCGAAATCAGCAGAATTTTTCTAAATTCCGAAATCATCAGAATTTTTCTAAGTACCGAAATCATCAGAATTTTTCTAAGTACCGAAAACGTCAGAAATTTTCTAAGTACCGAAAACTTCCGAGTCTTTTCTAAGTACCGAGATCGACAGAATTTTTCTAAGTACCGAAAACTTCTGAATGTTTAATAAGTATCGAAATCGTAAGAATTTTCCTAAGTTCCGAAATCGGCAGAATTTTTCTAAGTACCGAAAACGTCAGAAATTTTCTAAGTACTGAAAACTTCTGAGTCTTTTCAAAGTACCGAAAAAGGCAGAAATTTTCCAAGTACCGAAATCAACAGAATTTTTCTAAGTACCGAAAACGTCAGAAATTTTCTAAGTACCGAAAACTTCTGAATTTATTCTAAGTACCGAAAAAGGCAGAAATTTTCTAAGTACCGAAAACTTCTGAATGTTTTCTAAGTACCGAAATCGACAGAATTTTTCTAAGTACCGTAATCGTCAGAATTTTTCTAAGTACCGAAATCGTCAGAAATTTTCTAAGTACCGAAAACTTCTGAGTCTTTTCAAAGTACCGAAAAAGGCAGAAATTTTCTAAGTAATGAAATCAAAAGAATTTTTCTAACTACTGAAAACGTCAGAAATTTTCTAAGTTCCGAAAACTTCCAAGTCTTTTCTAAGTACCGAAATCGACAGAATTTTTCTAAGTACCGAAATCAACAGAATTTTTCTAAGTACCGAAATCGGCAGAATTTTTCTAAGTACCGGAAACTTTTGAATGTTTAATAAGTATCGAAATCGTAAGCATTTTTCTAAGTACCGAAAATGTCAGAAATTTTCTAAGTACCGAAAACGTCAGATATTTTCTGAGTACTGAAAACTTCTGAGTCTTTTCAAAGTACCGAAAAAGGCAGAAATTTTCCAAGTACCGAAATCAACAGAATTTTTCTAAGTTCCGAAATCATCAGAATTTTTCTAAGTACCGAAATCAGCAGAATTTCTCTAAGTACCGAAATCGTAAGAATTTTCTAAGTACCGAAATCGGCAGAATTTTTCTAAGTACCGAAAACTTCTAAATGTTTAATAAGTATCGAAATCGTAAGAATTTTCCTAAGTACCGAAATTGACTGAATTTTTCTAAGTACCGAAATCAACAGAATTTTTCTAAGTACCGAAAACTTTTGAATGTTTTCTAAGTACCGAAAAAGGCAGAAATTTTCTAAGTACCGAAAACTTCTGAATGTTTTCTAAGTACCGAAATCGACAGAATTTTTCTAAGTACCGAAATCGTCAGAATTTTTCTAAGTACCGAAATCGTCAGAAATTTTCTAAGTACCGAAATCTTCTGAGTCTTTTCAAAGTACCGAAAAAGGCAGAAATTTTCTAAGTACCGAAATCAACAGAATTTTTCTAAGTACTGAAAACGTCAGAAATTTTCAAAGTACCGATAACGTCAGAAATATTCTAAGTACCGAAATCGTCTGAATTTTTCTAAGTACCGAAATCGTGTGAAATTTTCAAAATACCGAAAACTTCTGAGTCTTTTTAAAGTACCGAAAAAGGCAGAACATCAGAAATTTACTAAGTACCGAAAACTTCCGAGTCTTTTCAAAGTACCGAAAAAGGCTGAAATTTTCTAAGTACCGAAATCAAAAGAATTTTTCTAAGTACCGATAACGTCAAAAATTTTCTAAGTACCGAAAACTTCCGAGTCTTTTCTAAGTACTGAAATCGGCAGAATTTTTCTAAGTACCGAAAACGGCAGAAATTTTCTAAGTATCGAAAACGTCAGAAATTTTTTAAGTACTGAAAACTTCTGAGTCTTTTCAAAGTACCGAAAAAGGCAGAAATTTTCCAAGTACCGAAATCAGCAGAATTTTTCTAAATTCCGAAATCATCAGAATTTTTCTAAGTACCGAAATCATCAGAATTTTTCTAAGTACCGAAAACGTCAGAAATTTTCTAAGTACCGAAAACTTCCGAGTCTTTTCTAAGTACCGAGATCGACAGAATTTTTCTAAGTACCGAAAACTTCTAAATGTTTAATAAGTATCGAAATCGTAAGAATTTTCCTAAGTACCGAAATTGACTGAATTTTTCTAAGTACCGAAATCAACAGAATTTTTCTAAGTACCGAAAACTTTTGAATGTTTTCTAAGTACCGATAACGTCAAAAATTTTCTAAGTACCGAAAACTTCCGAGTCTTTTCTAAGTGCTGAAATCGGCAGAATTTTTCTAAGTACCGAAAACGGCAGAAATTTTCTAAGTATCGAAAACGTCAGAAATTTTTTAAGTACTGAAAACTTCTGAGTCTTTTCAAAGTACCGAAAAAGGCAGAAATTTTCCAAGTACCGAAATCAGCAGAATTTTTCTAAATTCCGAAATCATCAGAATTTTTCTAAGTACCGAAATCATCAGAATTTTTCTAAGTACCGAAAACGTCAGAAATTTTCTAAGTACCGAAAACTTCTGAGTCTTTTCAAAGTACCGAAAAAGGCAGAAATTTTCTAAGTAATGAAATCAAAAGAATTTTTCTAAGTACTGAAAACGTCAGAAATTTTCTAAGTTCCGAAAACTTCCAAGTCTTTTCTAAGTACCGAAATCGACAGAATTTTTCTAAGTACCGAAATCAACAGAATTTTTCTAAGTACCGAAATCGGCAGAATTTTTCTAAGTACCGGAAACTTTTGAATGTTTAATAAGTATCGAAATCGTAAGCATTTTTCTAAGTACCGAAAATGTCAGAAATTTTCTAAGTACCGAAAACGTCAGATATTTTCTAAGTACTGAAAACTTCTGAGTCTTTTCAAAGTACCGAAAAAGGCAGAAATTTTCCAAGTACCGAAATCAACAGAATTTTTCTAAGTTCCGAAATCATCAGAATTTTTCTAAGTACCGAAATCAGCAGAATTTCTCTAAGTACCGAAATCGTAAGAATTTTCTAAGTACCGAAATCGGCAGAATTTTTCTAAGTACCGAAAACTTCTAAATGTTTAATAAGTATCGAAATCGTAAGAATTTTCCTAAGTACCGAAATTGACTGAATTTTTCTAAGTACCGAAATCAACAGAATTTTTCTAAGTACCGAAAACTTTTGAATGTTTTCTAAGTACCGAAAAAGGCAGAAATTTTCTAAGTACCGAAAACTTCTGAATGTTTTCTAAGTACCGAAATCGACAGAATTTTTCTAAGTACCGAAATCGTCAGAATTTTTCTAAGTACCGAAATCGTCAGAAATTTTCTAAGTACCGAAATCTTCTGAGTCTTTTCAAAGTACCGAAAAAGGCAGAAATTTTCTAAGTACCGAAATCAACAGAATTTTTCTAAGTACTGAAAACGTCAGAAATTTTCAAAGTACCGATAACGTCAGAAATATTCTAAGTACCGAAATCGTCTGAATTTTTCTAAGTACCGAAATCGTGTGAAATTTTCAAAATACCGAAAACTTCTGAGTCTTTTTAAAGTACCGAAAAAGGCAGAACATCAGAAATTTACTAAGTACCGAAAACTTCCGAGTCTTTTCAAAGTACCGAAAAAGGCTGAAATTTTCTAAGTACCGAAATCAAAAGAATTTTTCTAAGTACCGATAACGTCAAAAATTTTCTAAGTACCGAAAACTTCCGAGTCTTTTCTAAGTACTGAAATCGGCAGAATTTTTCTAAGTACCGAAAACGGCAGAAATTTTCTAAGTATCGAAAACGTCAGAAATTTTTTAAGTACTGAAAACTTCTGAGACTTTTCAAAGTACCGAAAAAGGCAGAAATTTTCCAAGTATCGAAATCAGCAGAATTTTACTAAATTCCGAAATCATCAGAATTTTTCTAAGTACCGAAATCATCAGAATTTTTCTAAGTACCGAAAACGTCAGAAATTTTCTAAGTACCGAAAACTTCCGAGTCTTTTCTAAGTACCGAGATCGACAGAATTTTTCTAAGTACCGAAAACTTCTGAATGTTTAATAAATATCGAAATCGTAAGAATTTTCCTAAGTTCCGAAATCGGCAGAATTTTTCTAAGTACCGATAACGTCAGAAATTTTCTAAGTACTGAAAACTTCTGAGTCTTTTCAAAGTACCGAAAAAGGCAGAAATTTTCCAAGTACCGAAATCAACAGAATTTTTCTAAGTTCCGAAATCATCAGAATTTTTCTAAGTACCGAAATCAGCAGAATTTCTCTAAGTACCGGAATCGTCAGAATTTTCTAAGTACCGAAATCGGCAGAATTTTTCTAAGTACCGAAAACTTCTAAATGTTTAATAAGTATCGAAATCGTAAGAATTTTCCTAAGTACCGAAATTGACTGAATTTTTCTAAGTACCGAAATCAACAGAATTTTTCTAAGTACCGAAAACTTTTGAATGTTTTCTAAGTACCGAAAAAGGCAGAAATTTTCTAAGTACCGAAAACTTCTGAATGTTTTCTAAGTACCGAAATCGACAGAATTTTTCTAAGTACCGAAATCGTCAGAATTTTTCTAAGTACCGAAATCGTCAGAAATTTTCTAAGTACCGAAATCTTCTGAGTCTTTTCAAAGTACCGAAAAAGGCAGAAATTTTCTAAGTAACGAAATCAACAGAATTTTTCTAAGTACTGAAACCGTCAGAAATTTTCAAAGTACCGATAACGTCAGAAATATTCTAAGTACCGAAATCGTCTGAATTTTTCTAAGTACCGAAATCGTGTGAAATTTTCAAAATACCGAAAACTTCTGAGTCTTTTTAAAGTACCGAAAAAGGCAGAACATCACAAATTTACTAAGTACCGAAAACTTCCGAGTCTTTTCAAAGTACCGAAAAAGGCTGAAATTTTCTAAGTACCGAAATCAAAAGAATTTTTCTAAGTACCGATAACGTCAAAAATTTTCTAAGTACCGAAAACTTCCGAGTCTTTTCTAAGTACTGAAATCGGCAGAATTTTTCTAAGTACCGAAAACGGCAGAAATTTTCTAAGTATCGAAAACGTCAGAAATTTTTTAAGTACTGAAAACTTCTGAGACTTTTCAAAGTACCGAAAAAGGCAGAAATTTTCCAAGTATCGAAATCAGCAGAATTTTACTAAATTCCGAAATCATCAGAATTTTTCTAAGTACCGAAATCATCAGAATTTTTCTAAGTACCGAAAACGTCAGAAATTTTCTAAGTACCGAAAACTTCCGAGTCTTTTCTAAGTACCGAGATCGACAGAATTTTTCTAAGTACCGAAAACTTCTGAATGTTTAATAAATATCGAAATCGTAAGAATTTTCCTAAGTTCCGAAATCGGCAGAATTTTTCTAAGTACCGATAACGTCAGAAATTTTCTAAGTACTGAAAACTTCTGAGTCTTTTCAAAGTACCGAAAAAGGCAGAAATTTTCCAAGTACCGAAATCAACAGAATTTTTCTAAGTTCCGAAATCATCAGAATTTTTCTAAGTACCGAAATCAGCAGAATTTCTCTAAGTACCGGAATCGTCAGAATTTTCTAAGTACCGAAATCGGCAGAATTTTTCTAAGTACCGAAAACTTCTAAATGTTTAATAAGTATCGAAATCGTAAGAATTTTCCTAAGTACCGAAATTGACTGAATTTTTCTAAGTACCGAAATCAACAGAATTTTTCTAAGTACCGAAAACTTTTGAATGTTTTCTAAGTACCGAAAAAGGCAGAAATTTTCTAAGTACCGAAAACTTCTGAATGTTTTCTAAGTACCGAAATCGACAGAATTTTTCTAAGTACCGAAATCGTCAGAATTTTTCTAAGTACCGAAATCGTCAGAAATTTTCTAAGTACCGAAATCTTCTGAGTCTTTTCAAAGTACCGAAAAAGGCAGAAATTTTCTAAGTAACGAAATCAACAGAATTTTTCTAAGTACTGAAACCGTCAGAAATTTTCAAAGTACCGATAACGTCAGAAATATTCTAAGTACCGAAATCGTCTGAATTTTTCTAAGTACCGAAATCGTGTGAAATTTTCAAAATACCGAAAACTTCTGAGTCTTTTTAAAGTACCGAAAAAGGCAGAACATCACAAATTTACTAAGTACCGAAAACTTCCGAGTCTTTTCAAAGTACCGAAAAAGGCTGAAATTTTCTAAGTACCGAAATCAAAAGAATTTTTCTAAGTACCGATAACGTCAAAAATTTTCTAAGTACCGAAAACTTCCGAGTCTTTTCTAAGTGCTGAAATCGGCAGAATTTTTCTAAGTACCGAAAACGGCAGAAATTTTCTAAGTATCGAAAACGTCAGAAATTTTTTAAGTACTGAAAACTTCTCAGTCTTTTCAAAGTACCGAAAAAGGCAGAAATTTTCCAAGTACCGAAATCAGCAGAATTTTTCTAAATTCCGAAATCATCAGAATTTTTCTAAGTACCGAAATCATCAGAATTTTTCTAAGTACCGAAAACGTCAGAAATTTTCTAAGTACCGAAAACTTCCGAGTCTTTTCTAAGTACCGAGATCGACAGAATTTTTCTAAGTACCGAAAACTTCTGAATGTTTAATAAGTATCGAAATCGTAAGAATTTTCCTAAGTTCCGAAATCGGCAGAATTTTTCTAAGTACCGAAATCGTCAGAAATTTTCTAAGTACCGAAATCTTCTGAGTCTTTTCAAAGTACCGAAAAAGGCAGAAATTTTCTAAGTACCAAAATCAACAGAATTTTTCTAAGTACTGAAACCGTCAGAAATTTTCAAAGTACCGATAACGTCAGAAATATTCTAAGTACCGAAATCGTCTGAATTTTTCTAAGTACCGAAATCGTGTGAAATTTTCAAAATACCGAAAACTCCTGAGTCTTTTTAAAGTACCGAAAAAGGCAGAACATCAGAAATTTACTAAGTACCGAAAACTTCCGAGTCTTTTCAAAGTACCGAAAAAGGCTGAAATTTTCTAAGTACCGAAATCAAAAGAATTTTTCTAAGTACCGATAACGTCAAAAATTTTCTAAGTACCGAAAACTTCCGAGTCTTTTCTAAGTGCTGAAATCGGCAGAATTTTTCTAAGTACCGAAAACGGCAGAAATTTTCTAAGTATCGAAAACGTCAGAAATTTTTTAAGTACTGAAAACTTCTGAGTCTTTTCAAAGTACCGAAAAAGGCAGAAATTTTCCAAGTACCGAAATCAGCAGAATTTTTCTAAATTCCGAAATCATCAGAATTTTTCTAAGTACCGAAATCATCAGAATTTTTCTAAGTACCGAAAACGTCAGAAATTTTCTAAGTACCGAAAACTTCTGAGTCTTTTCAAAGTACCGAAAAAGGCAGAAATTTTCTAAGTACCGAAATCAACAGAATTTTTCTAAGTACCGAAATCGGCAGAATTTTTCTAAGTACCGGAAACTTTTGAATGTTTAATAAGTATCGAAATCGTAAGCATTTTTCTAAGTACCGAAAATGTCAGAAATTTTCTAAGTACCGAAAACGTCAGATATTTTCTAAGTACTGAAAACTTCTGAGTCTTTTCAAAGTACCGAAAAAGGCAGAAATTTTCCAAGTACCGAAATCAACAGAATTTTTCTAAGTTCCGAAATCATCAGAATTTTTCTAAGTACCGAAATCAGCAGAATTTCTCTAAGTACCGAAATCGTCAGAATTTTCTAAGTACCGAAATCGGCAGAATTTTTCTAAGTACCGAAAACGTCAGAAATTTTCTAAGTACTGCAAACTTCCTAGTCTTTTCAAAGAACCGAAAGAGGCAGAATTTTTCAAAGTACCGAAATCGTCAGAATTTTCTAAGTACCGAAATCGGCAGAATTTTTCTAAGTGCTGAAAACTTCTGAATGTTTAATAAGTATCGAAATCGTAAGAATTTTCCTAAGTAACGAAATCGGCAGAATTTTTCTAAGTACCGAAAACGTCAGAAATTTTCTAAGTACTGAAAACTGAGTCTTTTCAAAGTACCGAAAAAGGCAGAAATTTTCCAAGTACCGATATTAACAGAATTTTTCTAAGTACCGAAAACGTCAGAAATTTTCTAAGTACCGAAAACTTCCGAGTCTTTTCTAAGTACCGAGATCGACAGAATTTTTCTAAGTACCGAAAACTTCTGAATGTTTAATAAGTATCGAAATCGTAAGAATTTTCCTAAGTTCCGAAATCGGCAGAATTTTTCTAAGTACCGAAAACGTCAGAAATTTTCTAAGTACTGAAAACTTCTGAGTCTTTTCAAAGTACCGAAAAAGGCAGAAATTTTCCAAGTACCGAAATCAACAGAATTTTTCTAAGTACCGAAAACGTCAGAAATTTTCTAAGTACCGAAAACTTCTGAATGTATTCTAAGTACCGAAAAAGGCAGAAATTTTCTAAGTACCGAAAACTTCTGAATGTTTTCTAAGTACCGAAATCGACAGAATTCTTCTAAGTACCGAAATCGTCAAAATTTTTCTAAGTACCGAAATCGTCAGAAATTTTCTAAGTACCGAAAACTTCTGAGTCTTTTCAAAGTACCGAAAAAGGCAGAAATTTTCTAAGTATCGAAATCGTAAGCATTTTTCTAAGTACCGAAAATGTCAGAAATTTTCTAAGTACCGAAAACGTCAGATATTTTCTAAGTACTGAAAACTTCTGAGTCTTTTCAAAGTACCGAAAAAGGCAGAAATTTTCCAAGTACCGAAATCAACAGAATTTTTCTAAGTTCCGAAATCATCAGAATTTTTCTAAGTACCGAAATCAGCAGAATTTCTCTAAGTACCGAAATCGTCAGAATTTTCTAAGTACCGAAATCGTCTGAATTTTTCTAAGTACCGAAATCGTGTGAAATTTTCAAAATACCGAAAACTTCTGAGTCTTTTTAAAGTACCGAAAAAGGCAGAACATCAGAAATTGACTAAGTACCGAAAACTTCCGAGTCTTTTCAAAGTACCGAAAAAGGCTGAAATTTTCTAAGTACCGAAATCAAAAGAATTTTTCTAAGTACCGAAAACGTCAAAAATTTTCTAAGTACCGATAACTTCCGAGTCTTTTCTAAGTACTGAAATCGGCAGAATTTTTCTAAGTACCGAAAACGGCAGAAATTTTCTAAGTATCGAAAACGTCAGAAATTTTCTAAGTACTGAAAACTTCTGAGTCTTTTCAAAGTACCGAAAAAGGCAGAAATTTTCCAAGTACCGAAATCGACAGAATTATTCTAAGTACCGAAAACGTCAGAAATTTTCTAAGTATCGAAAAGGTCAGAAATTTACTAAGATCCGAAATCATCAGAATTTTTCTAAGTACCGAATTCGTCAGAATTTTCTAAGTACCGAAATCGTCAGAATTTTTCTAAGTACCGAAATCAAAAGAATTTTTCGAAGTACCGAAAACGTCAGAATTTTCTAAGTACCGAAATCGGCAGAATTTTTCTAAGTACCGAAAACTTCTGAATGTTTAATAAGTATCGAAATCGTAAGAATTTTCCTAAGTACCGAAATCGGCAGAATTTTTCTAAGTACCGAAAACGTCAGAAATTTTCTAAGTACTGAAAACTTCTGAGTCTTCTCAAAGTACCGAAAAAGGCAGAAATTTTCCAAGTACCGAAATCAACAGAATTTTTCTAAGTACCGAAAACGTCAGAAATTTTCTAAGTACCGAAAACTTCTGAATTTATTCTAAGTACCGAAAAAGGCAGAATTTTTCTAAGTACCGAAATCAACAGAATTTTTCTAAGTACCGAAATCGGCAGAATTTTTCTAAGTACCGGAAACGGCAGAAATTTTCTAAGTATCGAAAACGTCAGAAATTTTTTAAGTACTGAAAATTTCTGAGTCTTTTCAAAGTACCGAAAAAGGCAGAAATTTTCCAAGTACCGAAATCAGCAGAATTTTTCTAAATTCCGAAATCATCAGAATTTTTCTAAGTACCGAAATCATCAGAATTTTTCTAAGTACCGAAAACGTCAGAAATTTTCTAAGTACCGAAAACTTCCGAGTCTTTTCTAAGTACCGAGATCGACAGAATTTTTCTAAGTACCGAAAACTTCTGAATGTTTAATAAGTATCGAAATCGTAAGAATTTTCCTAAGTTCCGAAATCGGCAGAATTTTTCTAAGTACCGAAAACGTCAGAAATTTTCTAAGTACTGAAAACTTCTGAGTCTTTTCAAAGTACCGAAAAAGGCAGAAATTTTCCAAGTACCGAAATCAACAGAATTTTTCTAAGTACCGAAAACGTCAGAAATTTTCTAAGTACCGAAAACTTCTGAATGTATTCTAAGTACCGAAAAAGGCAGAAATTTTCTAAGTACCGAAAACTTCTGAATGTTTTCTAAGTACCGAAATCGACAGAATTTTTCTAAGTACCGAAATCGTCAGAATTTTTCTAAGTACCGAAATCGTCAGAAATTTTCTAAGTACCGAAAACTTCTGAGTCTTTTCAAAGTACCGAAAAAGGCAGAAATTTTCTAAGTAATGAAATCAAAAGAATTTTTCTAAGTACCGAAAACGTCAGAAATTTTCTAAATACCGAAAACTTCCTAGTCTTTTCTAAGTACCGAAATCGACAGAATTTTTCTAAGTACCGAAATCAACAGAATTTTTCTAAGTACCGAAATCGGCAGAATTTTTCTAAGTACCGGAAACTTTTGAATGTTTAATAAGTATCGAAATCGTAAGCATTTTTCTAAGTACCGAAAATGTCAGAAATTTTCTAAGTACCGAAAACGTCAGATATTTTCTAAGTACTGAAAACTTCTGAGTCTTTTCAAAGTACCGAAAAAGGCAGAAATTTTCCAAGTACCGAAATCAACAGAATTTTTCTAAGTTCCGAAATCATCAGAATTTTTCTAAGTTCCGAAATCAGCAGAATTTCTCTAAGTACCGAAATCGTCAGAATTTTTCTAAGTACCGAAATCGTCAGAAATTTTCTAAGTACCGAAATCTTCTGAGTCTTTTCAAAGTACCGAAAAAGGCAGAAATTTTCTAAGTACCGAAATCAACAGAATTTTTCTAAGTACTGAAAAAGTCAGAAATTTTCAAAGTACCGATAACGTCAGAAATATTCTAAGTACCGAAATCGTCTGAATTTTTCTAAGTACCGAAGTCGTGTGAAATTTTCAAAATACCGAAAACTTCTGAGTCTTTTTAAAGTACCGAAAAAGGCAGAACATCAGAAATTTACTAAGTACCGAAAACTTCCGAGTCTTTTCAAAGTACCGAAAAAGGCTGAAATTTTCAAAATACCGAAATCAAAAGGATTTTTCTAAGTACCGATAACGTCAAAAATTTTCTAAGTACCGAAAACTTCCGAGTCTTTTCTAAGTACTGAAATCGGCAGAATTTTTCTAAGTACCGAAAACGGCAGAAATTTTCTAAGTATCGAAAACGTCAGAAATTTTTTAAGTACTGAAAATTTCTGAGTCTTTTCAAAGTACCGAAAAAGGCAGAAATTTTCCAAGTACCGAAATCAGCAGAATTTTTCTAAATTCCGAAATCATCAGAATTTTTCTAAGTACCGAAATCATCAGAATTTTTCTAAGTACCGAAAACGTCAGAAATTTTCTAAGTACCGAAAACTTCCGAGTCTTTTCTAAGTACCGAGATCGACAGAATTTTTCTAAGTACCGAAAACTTCTGAATGTTTAATAAGTATCGAAATCGTAAGAATTTTCCTAAGTTCCGAAATCGGCAGAATTTTTCTAAGTACCGAAAACGTCAGAAATTTTCTAAGTACTGAAAACTTCTGAGTCTTTTCAAAGTACCGAAAAAGGCAGAAATTTTCCAAGTACCGAAATCAACAGAATTTTTCTAAGTACCGAAAACGTCAGAAATTTTCTAAGTACCGAAAACTTCTGAATGTATTCTAAGTACCGAAAAAGGCAGAAATTTTCTAAGTACCGAAAACTTCTGAATGTTTTCTAAGTACCGAAATCGACAGAATTTTTCTAAGTACCGAAATCGTCAGAATTTTTCTAAGTACCGAAATCGTCAGAAATTTTCTAAGTACCGAAAACTTCTGAGTCTTTTCAAAGTACCGAAAAAGGCAGAAATTTTCTAAGTAATGAAATCAAAAGAATTTTTCTAAGTACCGAAAACGTCAGAAATTTTCTAAATACCGAAAACTTCCTAGTCTTTTCTAAGTACCGAAATCGACAGAATTTTTCTAAGTACCGAAATCAACAGAATTTTTCTAAGTACCGAAATCGGCAGAATTTTTCTAAGTACCGGAAACTTTTGAATGTTTAATAAGTATCGAAATCGTAAGCATTTTTCTAAGTACCGAAAATGTCAGAAATTTTCTAAGTACCGAAAACGTCAGATATTTTCTAAGTACTGAAAACTTCTGAGTCTTTTCAAAGTACCGAAAAAGGCAGAAATTTTCCAAGTACCGAAATCAACAGAATTTTTCTAAGTTCCGAAATCATCAGAATTTTTCTAAGTTCCGAAATCAGCAGAATTTCTCTAAGTACCGAAATCGTCAGAATTTTCAAAGTACCGAAATCGGCAGAATTTTTCTAAGTACCGAAAACTTCTGAATGTTTAATAAGTATCGAAATCGTAAGAATTTTCCTAAGTACCGAAATTGACTGAATTTTTCTAAGTACCGAAATCAACAGAATTTTTCTAAGTACCTAAAACTTTTGAATGTTTTCTAAGTACCGAAAAAGGCAGAAATTTTCTAAGTACCGAAAACTTCTGAATGTTTTCTAAGTACCGAAATCGACAGAATTCTTCTAAGTACCGAAATCGTCAAAATTTTTCTAAGTACCGAAATCGTCAGAAATTTTCTAAGTACCGAAAACTTCTGAGTCTTTTCAAAGTACCGAAAAAGGCAGAAATTTTCTAAGTAATGAAATCAAAAGAATTTTTCTAAGTACCGAAAACGTCAGAAATTTTCTAAGTACCGAAAACTTCCGAGTCTTTTCTAAGTACCGAAATCGACAGAATTTTTCTAAGTACCGAAATCAACAGAATTTTTCTAAGTACCGAAATCGGCAGAATTTTTCTAAGTTCCGGAAACTTTTGAATGTTTAATAAGTATCGAAATCGTAAGCATTTTTCTAAGTACCGAAAATGTCAGAAATTTTCTAAGTACCGAAAACGTCAGATATTTTCTAAGTACTGAAAACTTCTGAGTCTTTTCAAAGTACCGAAAAAGGCAGAAATTTTCCAAGTACCGAAATCAACAGAATTTTTCTAAGTTCCGAAATCATCAGAATTTTTCTAAGTACCGAAATCAGCAGAATTTCTCTAAGTACCGAAATCGTCAGAATTTTCTAAGTACCGAAATCGTCTGAATTTTTCTAAGTACCGAAATCGTGTGAAATTTTCAAAATACCGAAAACTTCTGAGTCTTTTTAAAGTACCGAAAAAGGCAGAACATCAGAAATTGACTAAGTACCGAAAACTTCCGAGTCTTTTCAAAGTACCGAAAAAGGCTGAAATTTTCTAAGTACCGAAATCAAAAGAATTTTTCTAAGTACCGAAAACGTCAAAAATTTTCTAAGTACCGATAACTTCCGAGTCTTTTCTAAGTACTGAAATCGGCAGAATTTTTCTAAGTACCGAAAACGGCAGAAATTTTCTAAGTATCGAAAACGTCAGAAATTTTCTAAGTACTGAAAACTTCTGAGTCTTTTCAAAGTACCGAAAAAGGCAGAAATTTTCCAAGTACCGAAATCGACAGAATTATTCTAAGTACCGAAAACGTCAGAAATTTTCTAAGTATCGAAAAGGTCAGAAATTTACTAAGATCCGAAATCATCAGAATTTTTCTAAGTACCGAATTCGTCAGAATTTTCTAAGTACCGAAATCGTCAGAATTTTTCTAAGTACCGAAATCAAAAGAATTTTTCGAAGTACCGAAAACGTCAGAAATTTTCTAAGTACTGCAAACTTCCTAGTCTTTTCAAAGTACCGAAAGAGGCAGAATTTTTCAAAGTACCGAAATCGTCAGAATTTTCTAAGTACCGAAATCGGCAGAATTTTTCTAAGTACCGAAAACATCTGAATGTTTAATAAGTATCGAAATCGTAAGAATTTTCCTAAGTACCGAAATCGGCAGAATTTTTCTAAGTACCGAAAACGTCAGAAATTTTCTAAGTACTGAAAACTTCTGAGTCTTCTCAAAGTACCGAAAAAGGCAGAAATTTTCCAAGTACCGAAATCAACAGAATTTTTCTAAGTACCGAAAACGTCAGAAATTTTCTAAGTACCGAAAACTTCTGAATTTATTCTAAGTACCGAAAAAGGCAGAATTTTTCTAAGTACCGAAATCAACAGAATTTTTCTAAGTACCGAAATCGGCAGAATTTTTCTAAGTACCGGAAACTTTTGAAAGTTTAATAAGTATCGAAATCGTAAGCATTTTTCTAAGTACCGAAAATGTCAGTAATTTTCTAAGTACCGAAAACGTCAGATATTTTCTAAGTACTGAAAACTTCTGAGTCTTTTCAAAGTACCGAAAAAGGCAGAAATTTTCCAAGTACCGAAATCAACAGAATTTTTCTAAGTTCCGAAATCATCAGAATTTTTCTAAGTACCGAAATCAGCAGAATTTCTCTAAGTTCCGAAATCGTCAGAATTTTCTAAGTACCGAAATCGGCAGAATTTTTCTAAGTACCGAAAACTTCTAAATGTTTAATAAGTATCGAAATCGTAAGAATTTTCCTAAGTACCGAAATTGACTGAATTTTTCTAAGTACCGAAATCAACAGAATTTTTCTAAGTACCTAAAACTTTTGAATGTTTTCTAAGTACCGAAAAAGGCAGAAATTTTCTAAGTACCGAAAACTTCTGAATGTTTTCTAAGTACCGAAATCGACAGAATTTTTCTAAGTACCGAAATCGTCAGAATTTTTCTAAGTACCGAAATCGTCAGAAATTTTCTAAGTACCGAAATCTTCTGAGTCTTTTCAAAGTACCGAAAAAGGCAGAAATTTTCTAAGTACCGAAATCAACAGAATTTTTCTAAGTACTGAAAAAGTCAGAAATTTTCAAAGTACCGATAACGTCAGAAATATTCTAAGTACCGAAATCGTCTGAATTTTTTTAAGTACCGAAGTCGTGTGAAATTTTCAAAATACCGAAAACTTCTGAGTCTTTTTAAAGTATCGAAAAAGGCAGAACATCAGAAATTTACTAAGTACCGAAAACTTCCGAGTCTTTTCAAAGTACCGAAAAAGGCTGAAATTTTCAAAGTACCGAAATCAAAAGGATTTTTCTAAGTACCGATAACGTCAAAAATTTTCTAAGTACCGAAAACTTCCGAGTCTTTTCTAAGTACTGAAATCGGCAGAATTTTTCTAAGTACCGAAAACGGCAGAAATTTTCTAAGTATCGAAAACGTCAGAAATTTTTTAAGTACTGAAAATTTCTGAGTCTTTTCAAAGTACCGAAAAAGGCAGAAATTTTCCAAGTACCGAAATCAGCAGAATTTTTCTAAATTCCGAAATCATCAGAATTTTTCTAAGTACCGAAATCATCAGAATTTTTCTAAGTACCGAAAACGTCAGAAATTTTCTAAGTACCGAAAACTTCCGAGTCTTTTCTAAGTACCGAGATCGACAGAATTTTTCTAAGTACCGAAAACTTCTGAATGTTTAATAAGTATCGAAATCGTAAGAATTTTCCTAAGTTCCGAAATCGGCAGAATTTTTCTAAGTACCGAAAACGTCAGAAATTTTCTAAGTACTGAAAACTTCTGAGTCTTTTCAAAGTACCGAAAAAGGCAGAAATTTTCCAAGTACCGAAATCAACAGAATTTTTCTAAGTACCGAAAACGTCAGAAATTTTCTAAGTACCGAAAACTTCTGAATGTATTCTAAGTACCGAAAAAGGCAGAAATTTTCTAAGTACCGAAAACTTCTGAATGTTTTCTAAGTACCGAAATCGACAGAATTTTTCTAAGTACCGAAATCGTCAGAATTTTTCTAAGTACCGAAATCGTCAGAAATTTTCTAAGTACCGAAAACTTCTGAGTCTTTTCAAAGTACCGAAAAAGGCAGAAATTTTCTAAGTAATGAAATCAAAAGAATTTTTCTAAGTACCGAAAACGTCAGAAATTTTCTAAATACCGAAAACTTCCTAGTCTTTTCTAAGTACCGAAATCGACAGAATTTTTCTAAGTACCGAAATCAACAGAATTTTTCTAAGTACCGAAATCGGCAGAATTTTTCTAAGTACCGGAAACTTTTGAATGTTTAATAAGTATCGAAATCGTAAGCATTTTTCTAAGTACCGAAAATGTCAGAAATTTTCTAAGTACCGAAAACGTCAGATATTTTCTAAGTACTGAAAACTTCTGAGTCTTTTCAAAGTACCGAAAAAGGCAGAAATTTTCCAAGTACCGAAATCAACAGAATTTTTCTAAGTTCCGAAATCATCAGAATTTTTCTAAGTTCCGAAATCAGCAGAATTTCTCTAAGTACCGAAATCGTCAGAATTTTTCTAAGTACCGAAATCGTCAGAAATTTTCTAAGTACCGAAATCTTCTGAGTCTTTTCAAAGTACCGAAAAAGGCAGAAATTTTCAAAGTACCGAAATCAACAGAATTTTTCTAAGTACTGAAAAAGTCAGAAATTTTCAAAGTACCGATAACGTCAGAAATATTCTAAGTACCGAAATCGTCTGAATTTTTCTAAGTACCGAAGTCGTGTGAAATTTTCAAAATACCGAAAACTTCTGAGTCTTTTTAAAGTACCGAAAAAGGCAGAACATCAGAAATTTACTAAGTACCGAAAACTTCCGAGTCTTTTCAAAGTACCGAAAAAGGCTGAAATTTTCAAAGTACCGAAATCAAAAGGATTTTTCTAAGTACCGATAACGTCAAAAATTTTCTAAGTACCGAAAACTTCCGAGTCTTTTCTAAGTACTGAAATCGGCAGAATTTTTCTAAGTACCGAAAACGGCAGAAATTTTCTAAGTATCGAAAACGTCAGAAATTTTTTAAGTACTGAAAATTTCTGAGTCTTTTCAAAGTACCGAAAAAGGCAGAAATTTTCCAAGTACCGAAATCAGCAGAATTTTTCTAAATTCCGAAATCATCAGAATTTTTCTAAGTACCGAAATCATCAGAATTTTTCTAAGTACCGAAAACGTCAGAAATTTTCTAAGTACCGAAAACTTCCGAGTCTTTTCTAAGTACCGAGATCGACAGAATTTTTCTAAGTACCGAAAACTTCTGAATGTTTAATAAGTATCGAAATCGTAAGAATTTTCCTAAGTTCCGAAATCGGCAGAATTTTTCTAAGTACCGAAAACGTCAGAAATTTTCTAAGTACTGAAAACTTCTGAGTCTTTTCAAAGTACCGAAAAAGGCAGAAATTTTCCAAGTACCGAAATCAACAGAATTTTTCTAAGTACCGAAAACGTCAGAAATTTTCTAAGTACCGAAAACTTCTGAATGTATTCTAAGTACCGAAAAAGGCAGAAATTTTCTAAGTACCGAAAACTTCTGAATGTTTTCTAAGTACCGAAATCGACAGAATTTTTCTAAGTACCGAAATCGTCAGAATTTTTCTAAGTACCGAAATCGTCAGAAATTTTCTAAGTACCGAAAACTTCTGAGTCTTTTCAAAGTACCGAAAAAGGCAGAAATTTTCTAAGTAATGAAATCAAAAGAATTTTTCTAAGTACCGAAAACGTCAGAAATTTTCTAAATACCGAAAACTTCCTAGTCTTTTCTAAGTACCGAAATCGACAGAATTTTTCTAAGTACCGAAATCAACAGAATTTTTCTAAGTACCGAAATCGGCAGAATTTTTCTAAGTACCGGAAACTTTTGAATGTTTAATAAGTATCGAAATCGTAAGCATTTTTCTAAGTACCGAAAATGTCAGAAATTTTCTAAGTACCGAAAACGTCAGATATTTTCTAAGTACTGAAAACTTCTGAGTCTTTTCAAAGTACCGAAAAAGGCAGAAATTTTCCAAGTACCGAAATCAACAGAATTTTTCTAAGTTCCGAAATCATCAGAATTTTTCTAAGTTCCGAAATCAGCAGAATTTCTCTAAGTACCGAAATCGTCAGAATTTTCAAAGTACCGAAATCGGCAGAATTTTTCTAAGTACCGAAAACTTCTGAATGTTTAATAAGTATCGAAATCGTAAGAATTTTCCTAAGTACCGAAATTGACTGAATTTTTCTAAGTACCGAAATCAACAGAATTTTTTTAAGTACCTAAAACTTTTGAATGTTTTCTAAGTACCGAAAAAGGCAGAAATTTTCTAAGTACCGAAAACTTCTGAATGTTTTCTAAGTACCGAAATCGACAGAATTTTTCTAAGTACCGAAATCGTCAGAATTTTTCTAAGTACCGAAATCGTCAGAAATTTTCTAAGTACCGAAATCTTCTGAGTCTTTTCAAAGTACCGAAAAAGGCTGAAATTTTCTAAGTACCGAAATCAACAGAATTTTTCTAAGTACTGAAAAAGTCAGAAATTTTCAAAGTACCAATAACGTCAGAAATATTCTAAGTACCGAAATCGTCTGAATTTTTCTAAGTACCGAAATCGTGTGAAATTTTCAAAATACCGAAAACTTCTGAGTCTTTTTAAAGTACCGAAAAAGGCAGAACATCAGAAATTTACTAAGTACCGAAAACTTCCGAGTCTTTTCCAAGTACCGAAAAAGGCTGAAATTTTCAAAGTACCGAAATCAAAAGAATTTTTCTAAGTACCGATAACGTCAAAAATTTTCTAAGTACCGAAAACTTCCGAGTCTTTTCTAAGTACTGAAATCGGCAGAATTTTTCTAAGTACCGAAAACGACAGAAATTTTCTAAGTATCGAAAACGTCAGAAATTTTTTAAGTACTGAAAACTTCTGAGTCTTTTCAAAGTACCGAAAAAGGCAGAAATTTTCCAAGTACCGAAATCAGCAGAATTTTTCTAAATTCCGAAATCATCAGAATTTTTCTAAGTACCGAAAACGTCAGAAATTTTCTAAGTACCGAAAACTTCCAAGTCTTTTCTAAGTACCGAGATCGACAGAATTTTTCTAAGTACCGAAAACTTCTGAATGTTTAATAAGTATCGAAATCGTAAGAATTTTCCTAAGTTCCGAAATCGGCAGAATTTTTCTAAGTACCGAAAACGTCAGAAATTTTCTAAGTACTGAAAACTTCTGAGTCTTTTCAAAGTACCGAAAAAGGCAGAAATTTTCCAAGTACCGAAATCAACAGAATTTTTCTAAGTACCGAAAACGTCAGAAATTTTCTAAGTACCGAAAACTTCTGAATGTATTCTAAGAACCGAAAAAGGCAGAAATTTTCTAAGTACCGAAAACTTCTGAATGTTTTCTAAGTTCCGAAATCGACAGAATTTTTCTAAGTACCGAAATCGTCAGAATTTTTCTAAGTACCGAAATCGTCAGAAATTTTCTAAGTACCGAAAACTTCTGAGTCTTTTCAAAGTACCGAAAAAGGCAGAAATTTTCTAAGTAATGAAATCAAAAGAATTTTTCTAAGTACCGAAAACGTCAGAAATTTTCTAAGTACCGAAAACTTCCGAGTCTTTTCTAAGTACCGAAATCGACAGAATTTTTCTAAGTACCGAAATCAACAGAATTTTTCTAAGTACCGAAATCGGCAGAATTTTTCTAAGTACCGGAAACTTTTGAATGTTTAATAAGTATCGAAATCGTAAGCATTTTTCTAAGTACCGAAAATGTCAGAAATTTTCTAAGTACCGAAAACGTCAGATATTTTCTAAGTACTGAAAACTTCTGAGTCTTTTCAAAGTACCGAAAAAGGCAGAAATTTTCCAAGTACCGAAATCAACAGAATTTTTCTAAGTTCCGAAATCATCAGAATTTTTCTAAGTACCGAAATCAGCAGAATTTCTCTAAGTACCGAAATCGTCAGAATTTTCTAAGTACCGAAATCGGCAGCATTTTTCTAAGTACCGAAAACTTCTGAATGTTTAATAAGTATCGAAATCGTAAGAATTTTCCTAAGTACCGAAATTGACTGAATTTTTCTAAGTACCGAAATCAACAGAATTTTTCTAAGTACCGAAAACTTTTGAATGTTTTCTAAGTACCGAAAAAGGCAGAATTTTTCAAAGTACCGAAATCGTCAGAATTTTCTAAGTACCGAAATCGGCAGAATTTTTCTAAGTACCGAAAACTTCTGAATGTTTAATAAGTATCGAAATCGTAAGAATTTTCCTAAGAACAGAAATCGGCAGAATTTTTCTAAGTACCGAAAACGTCAGAAATTTTCTAAGTACTGCAAACTTCCTAGTCTTTTCAAAGTACCGAAAGAGGCAGAATTTTTCAAAGTACCGAAATCGTCAGAATTTTCTAAGTACCGAAATCGGCAGAATTTTTCTAAGTGCTGAAAACTTCTGAATGTTTAATAAGTATCGAAATCGTAAGAATTTTCCTAAGTAACGAAATCGGCAGAATTTTTCTAAGTACCGAAAACGTCAGAAATTTTCTAAGTACTGAAAACTTCTGAGTCTTTTCAAAGTACCGAAAAAGGCAGAAATTTTCCAAGTACCGAAATCAGCAGAATTTTTCTAAATTCCGAAATCATCAGAATTTTTCTAAGTACCGAAAACGTCAGAAATTTTCTAAGTACCGAAAACTTCCAAGTCTTTTCTAAGTACCGAGATCGACAGAATTTTTCTAAGTACCGAAAACTTCTGAATGTTTAATAAGTATCGAAATCGTAAGAATTTTCCTAAGTTCCGAAATCGGCAGAATTTTTCTAAGTACCGAAAACGTCAGAAATTTTCTAAGTACTGAAAACTTCTGAGTCTTTTCAAAGTACCGAAAAAGGCAGAAATTTTCCAAGTACCGAAATCAACAGAATTTTTCTAAGTACCGAAAACGTCAGAAATTTTCTAAGTACCGAAAACTTCTGAATGTATTCTAAGAACCGAAAAAGGCAGAAATTTTCTAAGTACCGAAAACTTCTGAATGTTTTCTAAGTTCCGAAATCGACAGAATTTTTCTAAGTACCGAAATCGTCAGAATTTTTCTAAGTACCGAAATCGTCAGAAATTTTCTAAGTACCGAAAACTTCTGAGTCTTTTCAAAGTACCGAAAAAGGCAGAAATTTTCTAAGTAATGAAATCAAAAGAATTTTCTAAGTACCGAAAACGTCAGAAATTTTCTAAGTACCGAAAACTTCCGAGTCTTTTCTAAGTACCGAAATCGACAGAATTTTTCTAAGTACCGAAATCAACAGAATTTTTCTAAGTACCGAAATCGGCAGAATTTTTCTAAGTACCGGAAACTTTTGAATGTTTAATAAGTATCGAAATCGTAAGCATTTTTCTAAGTACCGAAAATGTCAGAAATTTTCTAAGTACCGAAAACGTCAGATATTTTCTAAGTACTGAAAACTTCTGAGTCTTTTCAAAGTACCGAAAAAGGCAGAAATTTTCCAAGTACCGAAATCAACAGAATTTTTCTAAGTTCCGAAATCATCAGAATTTTTCTAAGTACCGAAATCAGCAGAATTTCTCTAAGTACCGAAATCGTCAGAATTTTCTAAGTACCGAAATCGGCAGCATTTTTCTAAGTACCGAAAACTTCTGAATGTTTAATAAGTATCGAAATCGTAAGAATTTTCCTAAGTACCGAAATTGACTGAATTTTTCTAAGTACCGAAATCAACAGAATTTTTCTAAGTACCGAAAACTTTTGAATGTTTTCTAAGTACCGAAAAAGGCAGAATTTTTCAAAGTACCGAAATCGTCAGAATTTTCTAAGTACCGAAATCGGCAGAATTTTTCTAAGTACCGAAAACTTCTGAATGTTTAATAAGTATCGAAATCGTAAGAATTTTCCTAAGAACAGAAATCGGCAGAATTTTTCTAAGTACCGAAAACGTCAGAAATTTTCTAAGTACTGCAAACTTCCTAGTCTTTTCAAAGTACCGAAAGAGGCAGAATTTTTCAAAGTACCGAATCGTCAGAATTTTCTAAGTACCGAAATCGGCAGAATTTTTCTAAGTGCTGAAAACTTCTGAATGTTTAATAAGTATCGAAATCGTAAGAATTTTCCTAAGTAACGAAATCGGCAGAATTTTTCTAAGTACCGAAAACGTCAGAAATTTTCTAAGTACTGAAAACTTCTGAGTCTTTTCAAAGTACCGAAAAAGGCAGAAATTTTCCAAGTACCGAAATCAACAGAATTTTTCTAAGTACCGAAAACGTCAGTAATTTTCTAAGTACCGAAAACTTCTGAATGTATTCTAAGTACCGAAAAAGGCAGAAATTTTCTAAGTACCGAAAACTTCTGAATGTTTTCTAAGTACCGAAATCGACAGAATTCTTCTAAGTACCGAAATCGTCAGAATTTTTCTAAGTACCGAAATCGTCAGAAATTTTCTAAGTACCGAAAACGTCAGATATTTTCTAAGTACTGAAAACTTCTGAGTCTTTTCAAAGTACCGAAAAAGGCAGAAATTTTCCAAGTACCGAAATCAACAGAATTTTTCTAAGTTCCGAAATCATCAGAATTTTTCTAAGTTCCGAAATCAGCAGAATTTCTCTAAGTACCGAAATCGTCAGAATTTTTCTAAGTACCGAAATCGTCAGAAATTTTCTAAGTACCGAAATCTTCTGAGTCTTTTCAAAGTACCGAAAAAGGCAGAAATTTTCTAAGTACCGAAATCAACAGAATTTTTCTAAGTACTGAAAAAGTCAGAAATTTTCAAAGTACCGATAACGTCAGAAATATTCTAAGTACCGAAATCGTCTGAATTTTTCTAAGTACCGAAGTCGTGTGAAATTTTCAAAATACCGAAAACTTCTGAGTCTTTTTAAAGTACCGAAAAAGGCAGAACATCAGAAATTTACTAAGTACCGAAAACTTCCGAGTCTTTTCAAAGTACCGAAAAAGGCTGAAATTTTCAAAGTACCGAAATCAAAAGGATTTTTCTAAGTACCGATAACGTCAAAAATTTTCTAAGTACCGAAAACTTCCGAGTCTTTTCTAAGTACTGAAATCGGCAGAATTTTTCTAAGTACCGAAAACGGCAGAAATTTTCTAAGTATCGAAAACGTCAGAAATTTTTTAAGTA
Organism: Parasteatoda tepidariorum; assembly: GCF_982258835.1. Taxonomy (NCBI): domain Eukaryota; kingdom Metazoa; phylum Arthropoda; class Arachnida; order Araneae; family Theridiidae; genus Parasteatoda; species Parasteatoda tepidariorum. The sequence continues at coordinate 65,445 of NW_028257439.1, forward strand.
CTGAAAATTTCTGAGTCTTTTCAAAGTACCGAAAAAGGCAGAAATTTTCCAAGTACCGAAATCAGCAGAATTTTTCTAAATTCCGAAATCATCAGAATTTTTCTAAGTACCGAAATCATCAGAATTTTTCTAAGTACCGAAAACGTCAGAAATTTTCTAAGTACCGAAAACTTCCGAGTCTTTTCTAAGTACCGAGATCGACAGAATTTTTCTAAGTACCGAAAACTTCTGAATGTTTAATAAGTATCGAAATCGTAAGAATTTTCCTAAGTTCCGAAATCGGCAGAATTTTTCTAAGTACCGAAAACGTCAGAAATTTTCTAAGTACTGAAAACTTCTGAGTCTTTTCAAAAGTACCGAAAAAGGCAGAAATTTTCCAAGTACCGAAATCAACAAAATTTATCTAAGTACCGAAAACGTCAGAAATTTTCTAAGTACCGAAAACTTCTGAATGTATTCTAAGTACCGAAAAAGGCAGAAATTTTCTAAGTACCGAAAACTTCTGAATGTTTTCTAAGTACCGAAATCGACAGAATTTTTCTAAGTACCGAAATCGTCAGAATTTTTCTAAGTACCGAAATCGTCAGAAATTTTCTAAGTACCGAAAACTTCTGAGTCTTTTCAAAGTACCGAAAAAGGCAGAAATTTTCTAAGTAATGAAATCAAAAGAATTTTTCTAAGTACCGAAAACGTCAGAAATTTTCTAAATACCGAAAACTTCCTAGTCTTTTCTAAGTACCGAAATCGACAGAATTTTTCTAAGTACCGAAATCAACAGAATTTTTCTAAGTACCGAAATCGGCAGAATTTTTCTAAGTACCGGAAACTTTTGAATGTTTAATAAGTATCGAAATCGTAAGCATTTTTCTAAGTACCGAAAATGTCAGAAATTTTCTAAGTACCGAAAACGTCAGATATTTTCTAAGTACTGAAAACTTCTGAGTCTTTTCAAAGTACCGAAAAAGGCAGAAATTTTCCAAGTACCGAAATCAACAGAATTTTTCTAAGTTCCGAAATCATCAGAATTTTTCTAAGTTCCGAAATCAGCAGAATTTCTCTAAGTACCGAAATCGTCAGAATTTTCAAAGTACCGAAATCGGCAGAATTTTTCTAAGTACCGAAAACTTCTGAATGTTTAATAAGTATCGAAATCGTAAGAATTTTCCTAAGTACCGAAATTGACTGAATTTTTCTAAGTACCGAAATCAACAGAATTTTTCTAAGTACCTAAAACTTTTGAATGTTTTCTAAGTACCGAAAAAGGCAGAAATTTTCTAAGTACCGAAAACTTCTGAATGTTTTCTAAGTACCGAAATCGACAGAATTTTTCTAAGTACCGAAATCGTCAGAATTTTTCTAAGTACCGAAATCGTCAGAAATTTTCTAAGTACCGAAATCTTCTGAGTCTTTTCAAAGTACCGAAAAAGGCTGAAATTTTCTAAGTACCGAAATCAACAGAATTTTTCTAAGTACTGAAAAAGTCAGAAATTTTCAAAGTACCGATAACGTCAGAAATATTCTAAGTACCGAAATCGTCTGAATTTTTCTAAGTACCGAAATCGTGTGAAATTTTCAAAATACCGAAAACTTCTGAGTCTTTTTAAAGTACCGAAAAAGGCAGAACATCAGAAATTTACTAAGTACCGAAAACTTCCGAGTCTTTTCCAAGTACCGAAAAAGGCTGAATTTTCAAAGTACCGAAATCAAAAGAATTTTTCTAAGTACCGATAACGTCAAAAATTTTCTAAGTACCGAAAACTTCCGAGTCTTTTCTAAGTACTGAAATCGGCAGAATTTTTCTAAGTACCGAAAACGACAGAAATTTTCTAAGTATCGAAAACGTCAGAAATTTTTTAAGTACTGAAAAACTTCTGAGTCTTTTCAAAGTACCGAAAAAGGCAGAAATTTTCCAAGTACCGAAATCAGCAGAATTTTTCTAAATTCCGAAATCATCAGAATTTTTCTAAGTACCGAAAACGTCAGAAATTTTCTAAGTACCGAAAACTTCCAAGTCTTTTCTAAGTACCGAGATCGACAGAATTTTTCTAAGTACCGAAAACTTCTGAATGTTTAATAAGTATCGAAATCGTAAGAATTTTCCTAAGTTCCGAAATCGGCAGAATTTTTCTAAGTACCGAAAACGTCAGAAATTTTCTAAGTACTGAAAACTTCTGAGTCTTTTCAAAGTACCGAAAAAGGCAGAAATTTTCCAAGTACCGAAATCAACAGAATTTTTCTAAGTACCGAAAACGTCAGAAATTTTCTAAGTACCGAAAACTTCTGAATGTATTCTAAGTACCGAAAAAGGCAGAAATTTTCTAAGTACCGAAAACTTCTGAATGTTTTCTAAGTACCGAAATCGACAGAATTTTTCTAAGTACCGAAATCGTCAGAAATTTTCTAAGTACCGAAAACTTCTGAGTCTTTTCAAAGTACCGAAAAAGGCAGAAATTTTCTAAGTAATGAAATCAAAAGAATTTTTCTAAGTACCGAAAACGTCAGAAATTTTCTAAATACCGAAAACTTCCTAGTCTTTTCTAAGTACCGAAATCGACAGAATTTTTCTAAGTACCGAAATCAACAGAATTTTTCTAAGTACCGAAATCGGCAGAATTTTTCTAAGTACCGGAAACTTTTGAATGTTTAATAAGTATCGAAATCGTAAGCATTTTTCTAAGTACCGAAAATGTCAGAAATTTTCTAAGTACCGAAAACGTCAGATATTTTCTAAGTACTGAAACTTCTGAGTCTTTTCAAAGTACCGAAAAAGGCAGAAATTTTCCAAGTACCGAAATCAACAGAATTTTTCTAAGTTCCGAAATCATCAGAATTTTTCTAAGTTCCGAAATCAGCAGAATTTCTCTAAGTACCGAAATCGTCAGAATTTTCAAAGTACCGAAATCGGCAGAATTTTTCTAAGTACCGAAAACTTCTGAATGTTTAATAAGTATCGAAATCGTAAGAATTTTCCTAAGAACCGAAATTGACTGAATTTTTCTAAGTACCGAAATCAACAGAATTTTTCTAAGTACCTAAAACTTTTGAATGTTTTCTAAGTACCGAAAAAGGCAGAAATTTCTAAGTACCGAAAACTTCTGAATGTTTTCTAAGTACCGAAATCGACAGAATTTTTCTAAGTACCGAAATCGTCAGAATTTTTTCTAAGTACCGAAATCGTCAGAAATTTTCTAAGTACCGAAATCTTCTGAGTCTTTTCAAAGTACCGAAAAAGGCTGAAATTTTCTAAGTACCGAAATCAACAGAATTTTTCTAAGTACTGAAAAAGTCAGAAATTTTCAAAGTACCGATAACGTCAGAAATATTCTAAGTACCGAAATCGTCTGAATTTTTCTAAGTACCGAAATCGTGTGAAATTTTCAAAATACCGAAAACTTCTGAGTCTTTTTAAAGTACCGAAAAAGGCAGAACATCAGAAATTTACTAAGTACCGAAAACTTCCGAGTCTTTTCCAAGTACCGAAAAAGGCTGAAATTTTCAAAGTACCGAAATCAAAAGAATTTTTCTAAGTACCGATAACGTCAAAAATTTTCTAAGTACCGAAAACTTCCGAGTCTTTTCTAAGTACTGAAATCGGCAGAATTTTTCTAAGTACCGAAAACGACAGAAATTTTCTAAGTATCGAAAACGTCAGAAATTTTTTAAGTACTGAAAACTTCTGAGTCTTTTCAAAGTACCGAAAAAGGCAGAAATTTTCCAAGTACCGAAATCAGCAGAATTTTTCTAAATTCCGAAATCATCAGAATTTTTCTAAGTACCGAAAACGTCAGAAATTTTCTAAGTACCGAAAACTTCCAAGTCTTTTCTAAGTACCGAGATCGACAGAATTTTTCTAAGTACCGAAAACTTCTGAATGTTTAATAAGTATCGAAATCGTAAGAATTTTCCTAAGTTCCGAAATCGGCAGAATTTTTCTAAGTACCGAAAACGTCAGAAATTTTCTAAGTACTGAAAACTTCTGAGTCTTTTCAAAGTACCGAAAAAGGCAGAAATTTTCCAAGTACCGAAATCAACAGAATTTTTCTAAGTACCGAAAACGTCAGAAATTTTCTAAGTACCGAAAACTTCTGAATGTATTCTAAGTACCGAAGAAGGCAGAAATTTTCTAAGTACCGAAAACTTCTGAATGTTTTCTAAGTACCGAAATCGACAGAATTTTTCTAAGTACCGAAATCGTCAGAATTTTTCTAAGTACCGAAATCGTCAGAAATTTTCTAAGTACCGAAAACTTCCTAGTCTTTTCTAAGTACCGAAATCGACAGAATTTTTCTAAGTACCGAAATCAACAGAATTTTTCTAAGTACCGAAATCGCAGAATTTTTCTAAGTACCGGAAACTTTTGAATGTTTAATAAGTATCGAAATCGTAAGCATTTTTCTAAGTACCGAAAATGTCAGAAATTTTCTAAGTACCGAAAACGTCAGATATTTTCTAAGTACTGAAAACTTCTGAGTCTTTTCAAAGTACCGAAAAAGGCAGAAATTTTCCAAGTACCGAAATCAACAGAATTTTTCTAAGTTCCGAAATCATCAGAATTTTTCTAAGTACCGAAATCAGCAGAATTTCTCTAAGTACCGAAATCGTCAGAATTTTCTAAGTACCGAAATCGGCAGAATTTTTCTAAGTACCGAAAACTTCTGAATGTTTAATAAGTATCGAAATCGTAAGAATTTTCCTAAGTACCGAAATTGACTGAATTTTCTAAGTACCGAAATCAACAGAATTTTTCTAAATTCCGAAATCATCAGAATTTTTCTAAGTACCGAAAACGTCAGAAATTTTCTAAGTACCGAAAACTTCCAAGTCTTTTCTAAGTACCGAGATCGACAGAATTTTTCTAAGTACCCGAAAACTTCTGAATGTTTAATAAGTATCGAAATCGTAAGAATTTTCCTAAGTTCCGAAATCGGCAGAATTTTTCTAAGTACCGAAAACGTCAGAAATTTTCTAAGTACTGAAAACTTCTGAGTCTTTTCAAAGTACCGAAAAAGGCAGAAATTTTCCAAGTACCGAAATCAACAGAATTTTTCTAAGTACCGAAAACGTCAGAAATTTTCTAAGTACCGAAAACTTCTGAATGTATTCTAAGTACCGAAGAAGGCAGAAATTTTCTAAGTACCGAAAACTTCTGAATGTTTTCTAAGTACCGAAATCGACAGAATTTTTCTAAGTACCGAAATCGTCAGAATTTTTCTAAGTACCGAAATCGTCAGAAATTTTCTAAGTACCGAAAACTTCCTAGTCTTTTCTAAGTACCGAAATCGACAGAATTTTTCTAAGTACCGAAATCAACAGAATTTTTCTAAGTACCGAAATCGGCAGAATTTTTCTAAGTACCGGAAACTTTTGAATGTTTAATAAGTATCGAAATCGTAAGCATTTTTCTAAGTACCGAAAATGTCAGAAATTTTCTAAGTACCGAAAACGTCAGATATTTTCTAAGTACTGAAAACTTCTGAGTCTTTTCAAAGTACCGAAAAAGGCAGAAATTTTCCAAGTACCGAAATCAACAGAATTTTTCTAAGTTCCGAAATCATCAGAATTTTTCTAAGTACCGAAATCAGCAGAATTTCTCTAAGTACCGAAATCGTCAGAATTTTCTAAGTACCGAAATCGGCAGAATTTTTCTAAGTACCGAAAACTTCTGAATGTTTAATAAGTATCGAAATCGTAAGAATTTTCCTAAGTTCCGAAATTGACTGAATTTTTCTAAGTACCGAAATCAACAGAATTTTTCTAAGTACCGAAAACTTTTGAATGTTTTCTAAGTACCGAAAAAGGCAGAATTTTTCAAAGTACCGAAATCGTCAGAATTTTCTAAGTACCGAAATCGGCAGAATTTTTCTAAGTACCGAAAACTTCTGAATGTTTAATAAGTATCGAAATCGTAAGAATTTTCCTAAGAACAGAAATCGGCAGAATTTTTCTAAGTACCGAAAACGTCAGAAATTTTCTAAGTACTGCAAACTTCCTAGTCTTTTCAAAGTACCGAAAGAGGCAGAATTTTTCAAAGTACCGAAATCGTCAGAATTTTCTAAGTACCGAAATCGGCAGAATTTTTCTAAGTGCTGAAAACTTCTGAATGTTTAATAAGTATCGAAATCGTAAGAATTTTCCTAAGTAACGAAATCGGCAGAATTTTTCTAAGTACCGAAAACGTCAGAAATTTTCTAAGTACTGAAAACTTCTGAGTCTTTTCAAAGTACCGAAAAAGGCAGAAATTTTCCAAGTACCGAAATCAACAGAATTTTTCTAAGTACCGAAAACGTCAGTAATTTTCTAAGTACCGAAAACTTCTGAATGTATTCTAAGTACCGAAAAAGGCAGAAATTTTCTAAGTACCGAAAACTTCTGAATGTTTTCTAAGTACCGAAATCGACAGAATTCTTCTAAGTACCGAAATCGTCAGAAATTTTCTAAGTACCGAAAACTTCTGAGTCTTTTCAAAGTACCGAAAAAGGCAGAAATTTTCTAAGTAATGAAATCAAAAGAATTTTTCTAAGTACCGAAAACGTCAGAAATTTTCTAAGTACCGAAAACTTCCGAGTCTTTTCTAAGTACCGAAATCGACAGAATTTTTCTAAGTACCGAAATCAACAGAATTTTTCTAAGTACCGAAATCGGCAGAATTTTTCTAAGTACCGGAAACTTTTGAATGTTTAATAAGTATCGAAATCGTAAGCATTATACTAAGTACCGAAAATGTCAGAAATTTTCTAAGTACCGAAAACGTCAGATATTTTCTAAGTACTGAAAACTTCTGAGTCTTTTCAAAGTACCGAAAAAGGCAGAAATTTTCCAAGTACCGAAATCAACAGAATTTTTCTAAGTTCCGAAATCATCAGAATTTTTCTAAGTACCGAAATCAGCAGAATTTCTCTAAGTACCGAAATCGTCAGAATTTTCTAAGTACCGAAATCGGCAGAATTTTTCTAAGTACCGAAAACTTCTGATTGTTTGATAAGTATCGAAATCGTAAGAATTTTCCTAAGTACCGAAATTGACTGAATTTTTCTAAGTACCGAAATCAACAGAATTTTTCTAAGTACCGAAAACTTTTGAATGTTTTCTAAGTACCGAAAAAGGCAGAATTTTTCAAAGTACCGAAATCGTCAGAATTTTCTAAGTACCGAAATCGGCAGAATTTTTCTAAGTACCGAAAACTTCTGAATGTTTAATAAGTATCGAAATCGTAAGAAATTTCCTAAGTACCGAAATCGGCAGAATTTTTCTAAGTACCAAAAACGTCAGAAATTTTCTAAGTACTGCAAACTTCCTAGTCTTTTCAAAGTACCGAAAGAGGCAGAATTTTTCAAAGTACCGAAATCGTCAGAATTTTCTAAGTACCGAAATCGGCAGAATTTTTCTAAGTGCTGAAAACTTCTGAATGTTTAATAAGTATCGAAATCGTAAGAATTTTCCTAAGTAACGAAATCGGCAGAATTTTTCTAAGTACCGAAAACGTCAGAAATTTTCTAAGTACTGAAAACTTCTGAGTCTTTTCAAAGTACCGAAAAAGGCAGAAATTTTCCAAGTACCGAAATCAACAGAATTTTTCTAAGTACCGAAAACGTCAGTAATTTTCTAAGTACCGAAAACTTCTGAATGTATTCTAAGTACCGAAAAAGGCAGAAATTTTCTAAGTACCGAAAACTTCTGAATGTTTTCTAAGTACCGAAATCGACAGAATTCTTCTAAGTACCGAAATCGTCAGAATTTTTCTAAGTACCGAAATCGTCAGAAATTTTCTAAGTACCGAAAACTTCTGAGTCTTTTCAAAGTACCGAAAAAGGCAGAAATTTTCTAAGTAATGAAATCAAAAGAATTTTTCTAAGTACCGAAAACGTCAGAAATTTTCTAAGTACCGAAAACTTCCGAGTCTTTTCTAAGTACCGAAATCGACAGAATTTTTCTAAGTACCGAAATCAACAGAATTTTTCTAAGTACCGAAATCGGCAGAATTTTTCTAAGTACCGGAAACTTTTGAATGTTTAATAAGTATCGAAATCGTAAGCATTTTTCTAAGTACCGAAAATGTCAGAAATTTTCTAAGTACCGAAAACGTCAGATATTTTCTAAGTACTGAAAACTTCTGAGTCTTTTCAAAGTACCGAAAAAGGCAGAAATTTTCCAAGTACCGAAATCAACAGAATTTTTCTAAGTTCCGAAATCATCAGAATTTTTCTAAGTACCGAAATCAGCAGAATTTCTCTAAGTACCGAAATCGTCAGAATTTTCTAAGTACCGAAATCGGCAGAATTTTTCTAAGTACCGGAAACTTTTGAATGTTTAATAAGTATCGAAATCGTAAGCATTTTTCTAAGTACCGAAAATGTCAGAAATTTTCTAAGTACCGAAAACGTCAGATATTTTCTAAGTACTGAAAACTTCTGAGTCTTTTCAAAGTACCGAAAAAGGCAGAAATTTTCCAAGTACCGAAATCAACAGAATTTTTCTAAGTTCCGAAATCATCAGAATTTTTCTAAGTACCGAAATCAGCAGAATTTCTCTAAGTACCGAAATCGTCAGAATTTTCTAAGTACCGAAATCGGCAGAATTTTTCTAAGTACCGAAAACTTCTGAATGTTTAATAAGTATCGAAATCGTAAGAATTTTCCTAAGTACCGAAATTGACTGAATTTTTCTAAGTACCGAAATCAACAGAATTTTTCTAAATTCCGAAATCATCAGAATTTTTCTAAGTACCGAAAACGTCAGAAATTTTCTAAGTACCGAAAACTTCCAAGTCTTTTCTAAGTACCGAGATCGACAGAATTTTTCTAAGTACCGAAAACTTCTGAATGTTTAATAAGTATCGAAATCGTAAGAATTTTCCTAAGAACAGAAATCGGCAGAATTTTTCTAAGTACCGAAAACGTCAGAAATTTTCTAAGTACTGCAAACTTCCTAGTCTTTTCAAAGTACCGAAAGAGGCAGAATTTTTCAAAGTACCGAAATCGTCAGAATTTTCTAAGTACCGAAATCGGCAGAATTTTTCTAAGTGCTGAAAACTTCTGAATGTTTAATAAGTATCGAAATCGTAAGAATTTTCCTAAGTAACGAAATCGGCAGAATTTTTCTAAGTACCGAAAACGTCAGAAATTTTCTAAGTACTGAAAACTTCTGAGTCTTTTCAAAGTACCGAAAAAGGCAGAAATTTTCCAAGTACCGAAATCAACAGAATTTTTCTAAGTACCGAAAACGTCAGTAATTTTCTAAGTACCGAAAACTTCTGAATGTATTCTAAGTACCGAAAAAGGCAGAAATTTTCTAAGTACCGAAAACTTCTGAATGTTTTCTAAGTACCGAAATCGACAGAATTCTTCTAAGTACCGAAATCGTCAGAATTTTTCTAAGTACCGAAATCGTCAGAAATTTTCTAAGTACCGAAAACTTCTGAGTCTTTTCAAAGTACCGAAAAAGGCAGAAATTTTCTAAGTACCGAAATCAACAGAATTTTTCTAAGTACCGAAAACGTCAGAAATTTTCTAAGTACCGAAAACTTCTGAATGTATTCTAAGTACCGAAGAAGGCAGAAATTTTCTAAGTACCGAAAACTTCTGAATGTTTTCTAAGTACCGAAATCGACAGAATTTTTCTAAGTACCGAAATCGTCAGAATTTTTCTAAGTACCGAAATCGTCAGAAATTTTCTAAGTACCGAAAACTTCCTAGTCTTTTCTAAGTACCGAAATCGACAGAATTTTTCTAAGTACCGAAATCAACAGAATTTTTCTAAGTACCGAAATCGGCAGAATTTTTCTAAGTACCGGAAACTTTTGAATGTTTAATAAGTATCGAAATCGTAAGCATTTTTCTAAGTACCGAAAATGTCAGAAATTTTCTAAGTACCGAAAACGTCAGATATTTTCTAAGTACTGAAAACTTCTGAGTCTTTTCAAAGTACCGAAAAAGGCAGAAATTTTCCAAGTACCGAAATCAACAGAATTTTTCTAAGTTCCGAAATCATCAGAATTTTTCTAAGTACCGAAATCAGCAGAATTTCTCTAAGTACCGAAATCGTCAGAATTTTCTAAGTACCGAAATCGGCAGAATTTTTCTAAGTACCGAAAACTTCTGAATGTTTAATAAGTATCGAAATCGTAAGAATTTTCCTAAGTTCCGAAATTGACTGAATTTTTCTAAGTACCGAAATCAACAGAATTTTTCTAAGTACCGAAAACTTTTGAATGTTTTCTAAGTACCGAAAAAGGCAGAATTTTTCAAAGTACCGAAATCGTCAGAATTTTCTAAGTACCGAAATCGGCAGAATTTTTCTAAGTACCGAAAACTTCTGAATGTTTAATAAGTATCGAAATCGTAAGAATTTTCCTAAGAACAGAAATCGGCAGAATTTTTCTAAGTACCGAAAACGTCAGAAATTTTCTAAGTACTGCAAACTTCCTAGTCTTTTCAAAGTACCGAAAGAGGCAGAATTTTTCAAAGTACCGAAATCGTCAGAATTTTCTAAGTACCGAAATCGGCAGAATTTTTCTAAGTGCTGAAAACTTCTGAATGTTTAATAAGTATCGAAATCGTAAGAATTTTCCTAAGTAACGAAATCGGCAGAATTTTTCTAAGTACCGAAAACGTCAGAAATTTTCTAAGTACTGAAAACTTCTGAGTCTTTTCAAAGTACCGAAAAAGGCAGAAATTTTCCAAGTACCGAAATCAACAGAATTTTTCTAAGTACCGAAAACGTCAGTAATTTTCTAAGTACCGAAAACTTCTGAATGTATTCTAAGTACCGAAAAAGGCAGAAATTTTCTAAGTACCGAAAACTTCTGAATGTTTTCTAAGTACCGAAATCGACAGAATTCTTCTAAGTACCGAAATCGTCAGAAATTTTCTAAGTACCGAAAACTTCTGAGTCTTTTCAAAGTACCGAAAAAGGCAGAAATTTTCTAAGTAATGAAATCAAAAGAATTTTTCTAAGTACCGAAAACGTCAGAAATTTTCTAAGTACCGAAAACTTCCGAGTCTTTTCTAAGTACCGAAATCGACAGAATTTTTCTAAGTACCGAAATCAACAGAATTTTTCTAAGTACCGAAATCGGCAGAATTTTTCTAAGTACCGGAAACTTTTGAATGTTTAATAAGTATCGAAATCGTAAGCATTATACTAAGTACCGAAAATGTCAGAAATTTTCTAAGTACCGAAAACGTCAGATATTTTCTAAGTACTGAAAACTTCTGAGTCTTTTCAAAGTACCGAAAAAGGCAGAAATTTTCCAAGTACCGAAATCAACAGAATTTTTCTAAGTTCCGAAATCATCAGAATTTTTCTAAGTACCGAAATCAGCAGAATTTCTCTAAGTACCGAAATCGTCAGAATTTTCTAAGTACCGAAATCGGCAGAATTTTTCTAAGTACCGAAAACTTCTGATTGTTTGATAAGTATCGAAATCGTAAGAATTTTCCTAAGTACCGAAATTGACTGAATTTTTCTAAGTACCGAAATCAACAGAATTTTTCTAAGTACCGAAAACTTTTGAATGTTTTCTAAGTACCGAAAAAGGCAGAATTTTTCAAAGTACCGAAATCGTCAGAATTTTCTAAGTACCGAAATCGGCAGAATTTTTCTAAGTACCGAAAACTTCTGAATGTTTAATAAGTATCGAAATCGTAAGAAATTTCCTAAGTACCGAAATCGGCAGAATTTTTCTAAGTACCAAAAACGTCAGAAATTTTCTAAGTACTGCAAACTTCCTAGTCTTTTCAAAGTACCGAAAGAGGCAGAATTTTTCAAAGTACCGAAATCGTCAGAATTTTCTAAGTACCGAAATCGGCAGAATTTTTCTAAGTGCTGAAAACTTCTGAATGTTTAATAAGTATCGAAATCGTAAGAATTTTCCTAAGTAACGAAATCGGCAGAATTTTTCTAAGTACCGAAAACGTCAGAAATTTTCTAAGTACTGAAAACTTCTGAGTCTTTTCAAAGTACCGAAAAAGGCAGAAATTTTCCAAGTACCGAAATCAACAGAATTTTTCTAAGTACCGAAAACGTCAGTAATTTTCTAAGTACCGAAAACTTCTGAATGTATTCTAAGTACCGAAAAAGGCAGAAATTTTCTAAGTACCGAAAACTTCTGAATGTTTTCTAAGTACCGAAATCGACAGAATTCTTCTAAGTACCGAAATCGTCAGAATTTTTCTAAGTACCGAAATCGTCAGAAATTTTCTAAGTACCGAAAACTTCTGAGTCTTTTCAAAGTACCGAAAAAGGCAGAAATTTTCTAAGTAATGAAATCAAAAGAATTTTTCTAAGTACCGAAAACGTCAGAAATTTTCTAAGTACCGAAAACTTCCGAGTCTTTTCTAAGTACCGAAATCGACAGAATTTTTCTAAGTACCGAAATCAACAGAATTTTTCTAAGTACCGAAATCGGCAGAATTTTTCTAAGTACCGGAAACTTTTGAATGTTTAATAAGTATCGAAATCGTAAGCATTTTTCTAAGTACCGAAAATGTCAGAAATTTTCTAAGTACCGAAAACGTCAGATATTTTCTAAGTACTGAAAACTTCTGAGTCTTTTCAAAGTACCGAAAAAGGCAGAAATTTTCCAAGTACCGAAATCAACAGAATTTTTCTAAGTTCCGAAATCATCAGAATTTTTCTAAGTACCGAAATCAGCAGAATTTCTCTAAGTACCGAAATCGTCAGAATTTTCTAAGTACCGAAATCGGCAGAATTTTTCTAAGTACCGGAAACTTTTGAATGTTTAATAAGTATCGAAATCGTAAGCATTTTTCTAAGTACCGAAAATGTCAGAAATTTTCTAAGTACCGAAAACGTCAGATATTTTCTAAGTACTGAAAACTTCTGAGTCTTTTCAAAGTACCGAAAAAGGCAGAAATTTTCCAAGTACCGAAATCAACAGAATTTTTCTAAGTTCCGAAATCATCAGAATTTTTCTAAGTACCGAAATCAGCAGAATTTCTCTAAGTACCGAAATCGTCAGAATTTTCTAAGTACCGAAATCGGCAGAATTTTTCTAAGTACCGAAAACTTCTGAATGTTTAATAAGTATCGAAATCGTAAGAATTTTCCTAAGTACCGAAATTGACTGAATTTTTCTAAGTACCGAAATCAACAGAATTTTTCTAAATTCCGAAATCATCAGAATTTTTCTAAGTACCGAAAACGTCAGAAATTTTCTAAGTACCGAAAACTTCCAAGTCTTTTCTAAGTACCGAGATCGACAGAATTTTTCTAAGTACCGAAAACTTCTGAATGTTTAATAAGTATCGAAATCGTAAGAATTTTCCTAAGAACAGAAATCGGCAGAATTTTTCTAAGTACCGAAAACGTCAGAAATTTTCTAAGTACTGCAAACTTCCTAGTCTTTTCAAAGTACCGAAAGAGGCAGAATTTTTCAAAGTACCGAAATCGTCAGAATTTTCTAAGTACCGAAATCGGCAGAATTTTTCTAAGTGCTGAAAACTTCTGAATGTTTAATAAGTATCGAAATCGTAAGAATTTTCCTAAGTAACGAAATCGGCAGAATTTTTCTAAGTACCGAAAACGTCAGAAATTTTCTAAGTACTGAAAACTTCTGAGTCTTTTCAAAGTACCGAAAAAGGCAGAAATTTTCCAAGTACCGAAATCAACAGAATTTTTCTAAGTACCGAAAACGTCAGTAATTTTCTAAGTACCGAAAACTTCTGAATGTATTCTAAGTACCGAAAAAGGCAGAAATTTTCTAAGTACCGAAAACTTCTGAATGTTTTCTAAGTACCGAAATCGACAGAATTCTTCTAAGTACCGAAATCGTCAGAATTTTTCTAAGTACCGAAATCGTCAGAAATTTTCTAAGTACCGAAAACTTCTGAGTCTTTTCAAAGTACCGAAAAAGGCAGAAATTTTCTAAGTAATGAAATCAAAAGAATTTTTCTAAGTACCGAAAACGTCAGAAATTTTCTAAGTACCGAAAACTTCCGAGTCTTTTCTAAGTACCGAAATCGACAGAATTTTTCTAAGTACCGAAATCAACAGAATTTTTCTAAGTACCGAAATCGGCAGAATTTTTCTAAGTACCGGAAACTTTTGAATGTTTAATAAGTATCGAAATCGTAAGCATTATTCTAAGTACCGAAAATGTCAGAAATTTTCTAAGTACCGAAAACGTCAGATATTTTCTAAGTACTGAAAACTTCTGAGTCTTTTCAAAGTACCGAAAAAGGCAGAAATTTTCCAAGTACCGAAATCAACAGAATTTTTCTAAGTTCCGAAATCATCAGAATTTTTCTAAGTACCGAAATCAGCAGAATTTCTCTAAGTACCGAAATCGTCAGAATTTTCTAAGTACCGAAATCGGCAGAATTTTTCTAAGTACCGAAAACTTCTGATTGTTTGATAAGTATCGAAATCGTAAGAATTTTCCTAAGTACCGAAATTGACTGAATTTTTCTAAGTACCGAAATCAACAGAATTTTTCTAAGTACCGAAAACTTTTGAATGTTTTCTAAGTACCGAAAAAGGCAGAATTTTTCAAAGTACCGAAATCGTCAGAATTTTCTAAGTACCGAAATCGGCAGAATTTTTCTAAGTACCGAAAACTTCTGAATGTTTAATAAGTATCGAAATCGTAAGAAATTTCCTAAGTACCGAAATCGGCAGAATTTTTCTAAGTACCAAAAACGTCAGAAATTTTCTAAGTACTGCAAACTTCCTAGTCTTTTCAAAGTACCGAAAGAGGCAGAATTTTTCAAAGTACCGAAATCGTCAGAATTTTCTAAGTACCGAAATCGGCAGAATTTTTCTAAGTACCGAAAACTTCTGAATGTTTAATAAGTATCGAAATCGTAAGAATTTTCCTAAGTAACGAAATCGGCAGAATTTTTCTAAGTACCGAAAACGTCAGAAATTTTCTAAGTACTGAAAACTTCTGAGTCTTTTCAAAGTACCGAAAAAGGCAGAAATTTTCCAAGTACCGAAATCAACAGAATTTTTCTAAGTACCGAAAACGTCAGTAATTTTCTAAGTACCGAAAACTTCTGAATGTATTCTAAGTACCGAAAAAGGCAGAAATTTTCTAAGTACCGAAAACTTCTGAATGTTTTCTAAGTACCGAAATCGACAGAATTCTTCTAAGTACCGAAATCGTCAGAATTTTTCTAAGTACCGAAATCGTCAGAAATTTTCTAAGTACCGAAAACTTCTGAGTCTTTTCAAAGTACCGAAAAAGGCAGAAATTTTCTAAGTAATGAAATCAAAAGAATTTTTCTAAGTACCGAAAACGTCAGAAATTTTCTAAGTACCGAAAACTTCCGAGTCTTTTCTAAGTACCGAAATCGACAGAATTTTTCTAAGTACCGAAATCAACAGAATTTTTCTAAGTACCGAAATCGGCAGAATTTTTCTAAGTACCGGAAACTTTTGAATGTTTAATAAGTATCGAAATCGTAAGCATTTTTCTAAGTACCGAAAATGTCAGAAATTTTCTAAGTACCGAAAACGTCAGATATTTTCTAAGTACTGAAAACTTCTGAGTCTTTTCAAAGTACCGAAAAAGGCAGAAATTTTCCAAGTACCGAAATCAACAGAATTTTTCTAAGTTCCGAAATCATCAGAATTTTTCTAAGTACCGAAATCAGCAGAATTTCTCTAAGTACCGAAATCGTCAGAATTTTCTAAGTACCGAAATCGGCAGAATTTTTCTAAGTACCGAAAACTTCTGAATGTTTAATAAGTATCGAAATCGTAAGAATTTTCCTAAGTACCGAAATTGACTAAATTTTTCTAAGTACCGAAATCAACAGAATTTTTCTAAGTACCTAAAACTTTTGAATGTTTTCTAAGTACCGAAAAAGGCAGAAATTTTCTAAGTACCGAAAACTTCTGAATGTTTTCTAAGTACCGAAATCGTCAGAATTTTTCTAAGTACCGAAATCGTCCGAAATTTTCTAAGTACCGAAATCTTCTGAGTCTTTTCAAAGTACCGAAAAAGGCAGAAATTTTCTAAGTACCGAAATCAACAGAATTTTTCTAAGTACTGAAAAAGTCAGAAATTTTCAAAGTACCGATAACGTCAGAAATATTCTAAGTACCGAAATCGTCTGAATTTTTCTAAGTACCGAAATCGTGTGAAATTTTCAAAATACCGAAAACTTCTGAGTCTTTTTAAAGTACCGAAAAAGGCAGAACATCAGAAATTTACTAAGTACCGAAAACTTCCGAGTCTTTTCCAAGTACCGAAAAAGGCTGAAATTTTCAAAGTACCGAAATCAAAAGAATTTTTCTAAGTACCGATAACGTCAAAAAATTTCTAAGTACCGAAAACTTCCGAGTCTTTTCTAAGTACTGAAATCGGCAGAATTTTTCTAAGTACCGAAAACGACAGAAATTTTCTAAGTATCGAAAACGTCAGAAATTTTTTAAGTACTGAAAACTTCTGAGTCTTTTCAAAGTACCGAAAAAGGCAGAAATTTTCCAAGTACCGAAATCAGCAGAATTTTTCTAAATTCCGAAATCATCAGAATTTTTCTAAGTACCGAAAACGTCAGAAATTTTCTAAGTACCGAAAACTTCCAAGTCTTTTCTAAGTACCGAGATCGACAGAATTTTTCTAAGTACCGAAAACTTCTGAATGTTTAATAAGTATCGAAATCGTAAGAATTTTCCTAAGTTCCGAAATCGGCAGAATTTTTCTAAGTACCGAAAACGTCAGAAATTTTCTAAGTACTGAAAACTTCTGAGTCTTTTCAAAGTACCGAAAAAGGCAGAAATTTTCCAAGTACCGAAATCAACAGAATTTTTCTAAGTACCGAAAACGTCAGAAATTTTCTAAGTACCGAAAACTTCTGAATGTATTCTAAGAACCGAAAAAGGCAGAAATTTTCTAAGTACCGAAAACTTCTGAATGTTTTCTAAGTTCCGAAATCGACAGAATTTTTCTAAGTACCGAAATCGTCAGAATTTTTCTAAGTACCGAAATCGTCAGAAATTTTCTAAGTACCGAAAACTTCTGAGTCTTTTCAAAGTACCGAAAAAGGCAGAAATTTTCTAAGTAATGAAATCAAAAGAATTTTTCTAAGTACCGAAAACGTCAGAAATTTTCTAAGTACCGAAAACTTCCGAGTCTTTTCTAAGTACCGAAATCGACAGAATTTTTCTAAGTACCGAAATCAACAGAATTTTTCTAAGTACCGAAATCGGCAGAATTTTTCTAAGTACCGGAAACTTTTGAATGTTTAATAAGTATCGAAATCGTAAGCATTTTTCTAAGTACCGAAAATGTCAGAAATTTTCTAAGTACCGAAAACGTCAGATATTTTCTAAGTACTGAAAACTTCTGAGTCTTTTCAAAGTACCGAAAAAGGCAGAAATTTTCCAAGTACCGAAATCAACAGAATTTTTCTAAGTTCCGAAATCATCAGAATTTTTCTAAGTACCGAAATCAGCAGAATTTCTCTAAGTACCGAAATCGTCAGAATTTTCTAAGTACCGAAATCGGCAGAATTTTTCTAAGTACCGAAAACTTCTGAATGTTTAATAAGTATCGAAATCGTAAGAATTTTCCTAAGTACCGAAATTGACTGAATTTTTCTAAGTACCGAAATCAACAGAATTTTTCTAAGTACCGAAAACTTTTGAATGTTTTCTAAGTACCGAAAAAGGCAGAATTTTTCAAAGTACCGAAATCGTCAGAATTTTCTAAGTACCGAAATCGGCAGAATTTTTCTAAGTACCGAAAACTTCTGAATGTTTAATAAGTATCGAAATCGTAAGAATTTTCCTAAGTACAGAAATCGGCAGAATTTTTCTAAGTACCGAAAACGTCAGAAATTTTCTAAGTACTGCAAACTTCCTAGTCTTTTCAAAGTACCGAAAGAGGCAGAATTTTTCAAAGTACCGAAATCGTCAGAATTTTCTAAGTACCGAAATCGGCAGAATTTTTCTAAGTGCTGAAAACTTCTGAATGTTTAATAAGTATCGAAATCGTAAGAATTTTCCTAAGTAACGAAATCGGCAGAATTTTTCTAAGTACCGAAAACGTCAGAAATTTTCTAAGTACTGAAAACTTCTGAGTCTTTTCAAAGTACCGAAAAAGGCAGAAATTTTCCAAGTACCGAAATCAACAGAATTTTTCTAAGTACCGAAAACGTCAGTAATTTTCTAAGTACCGAAAACTTCTGAATGTATTCTAAGTACCGAAAAAGGCAGAAATTTTTTAAGTACTGAAAACTTCTGAGACTTTTCAAAGTACCGAAAAAGGCAGAAATTTTCCAAGTATCGAAATCAGCAGAATTTTACTAAATTCCGAAATCATCAGAATTTTTCTAAGTACCGAAATCATCAGAATTTTTCTAAGTACCGAAAACGTCAGAAATTTTCTAAGTACCGAAAACTTCCGAGTCTTTTCTAAGTACCGAGATCGACAGAATTTTTCTAAGTACCGAAAACTTCTGAATGTTTAATAAATATCGAAATCGTAAGAATTTTCCTAAGTTCCGAAATCGGCAGAATTTTTCTAAGTACCGATAACGTCAGAAATTTTCTAAGTACTGAAAACTTCTGAGTCTTTTCAAAGTACCGAAAAAGGCAGAAATTTTCCAAGTACCGAAATCAACAGAATTTTTCTAAGTTCCGAAATCATCAGAATTTTTCTAAGTACCGAAATCAGCAGAATTTCTCTAAGTACCGGAATCGTCAGAATTTTCTAAGTACCGAAATCGGCAGAATTTTTCTAAGTACCGAAAACTTCTAAATGTTTAATAAGTATCGAAATCGTAAGAATTTTCCTAAGTACCGAAATTGACTGAATTTTTCTAAGTACCGAAATCAACAGAATTTTTCTAAGTACCGAAAACTTTTGAATGTTTTCTAAGTACCGAAAAAGGCAGAAATTTTCTAAGTACCGAAAACTTCTGAATGTTTTCTAAGTACCGAAATCGACAGAATTTTTCTAAGTACCGAAATCGTCAGAATTTTTCTAAGTACCGAAATCGTCAGAAATTTTCTAAGTACCGAAATCTTCTGAGTCTTTTCAAAGTACCGAAAAAGGCAGAAATTTTCTAAGTACCGAAATCAACAGAATTTTTCTAAGTACTGAAACCGTCAGAAATTTTCAAAGTACCGAAATCGTCAGAATTTTTCTAAGTACCGAAATCGTCAGAAATTTTCTAAGTACCGAAAACTTCTGAGTCTTTTCAAAGTACCGAAAAAGGCAGAAATTTTCTAAGTAATGAAATCAAAAGAATTTTTCTAAGTACCGAAAACGTCAGAAATTTTCTAAGTACCGAAAACTTCCGAGTCTTTTCTAAGTACCGAAATCGACAGAATTTTTCTAAGTACCGAAATCAACAGAATTTTTCTAAGTACCGAAATCGGCAGAATTTTTCTAAGTACCGGAAACTTTTGAATGTTTAATAAGTATCGAAATCGTAAGCATTTTTCTAAGTACCGAAAATGTCAGAAATTTTCTAAGTACCGAAAACGTCAGATATTTTCTAAGTACTGAAAACTTCTGAGTCTTTTCAAAGTACCGAAAAAGGCAGAAATTTTCCAAGTACCGAAATCAACAGAATTTTTCTAAGTTCCGAAATCATCAGAATTTTTCTAAGTACCGAAATCAGCAGAATTTCTCTAAGTACCGAAATCGTCAGAATTTTCTAAGTACCGAAATCGGCAGAATTTTTCTAAGTACCGAAAACTTCTGAATGTTTAATAAGTATCGAAATCGTAAGAATTTTCCTAAGTACCGAAATTGACTGAATTTTTCTAAGTACCGAAATCAACAGAATTTTTCTAAGTACCGAAAACTTTTGAATGTTTTCTAAGTACCGAAAAAGGCAGAATTTTTCAAAGTACCGAAATCGTCAGAATTTTCTAAGTACCGAAATCGGCAGAATTTTTCTAAGTACCGAAAACTTCTGAATGTTTAATAAGTATCGAAATCGTAAGAATTTTCCTAAGTACAGAAATCGGCAGAATTTTTCTAAGTACCGAAAACGTCAGAAATTTTCTAAGTACTGCAAACTTCCTAGTCTTTTCAAAGTACCGAAAGAGGCAGAATTTTTCAAAGTACCGAAATCGTCAGAATTTTCTAAGTACCGAAATCGGCAGAATTTTTCTAAGTGCTGAAAACTTCTGAATGTTTAATAAGTATCGAAATCGTAAGAATTTTCCTAAGTAACGAAATCGGCAGAATTTTTCTAAGTACCGAAAACGTCAGAAATTTTCTAAGTACTGAAAACTTCTGAGTCTTTTCAAAGTACCGAAAAAGGCAGAAATTTTCCAAGTACCGAAATCAACAGAATTTTTCTAAGTACCGAAAACGTCAGTAATTTTCTAAGTACCGAAAACTTCTGAATGTATTCTAAGTACCGAAAAAGGCAGAAATTTTTTAAGTACTGAAAACTTCTGAGACTTTTCAAAGTACCGAAAAAGGCAGAAATTTTCCAAGTATCGAAATCAGCAGAATTTTACTAAATTCCGAAATCATCAGAATTTTTCTAAGTACCGAAATCATCAGAATTTTTCTAAGTACCGAAAACGTCAGAAATTTTCTAAGTACCGAAAACTTCCGAGTCTTTTCTAAGTACCGAGATCGACAGAATTTTTCTAAGTACCGAAAACTTCTGAATGTTTAATAAATATCGAAATCGTAAGAATTTTCCTAAGTTCCGAAATCGGCAGAATTTTTCTAAGTACCGATAACGTCAGAAATTTTCTAAGTACTGAAAACTTCTGAGTCTTTTCAAAGTACCGAAAAAGGCAGAAATTTTCCAAGTACCGAAATCAACAGAATTTTTCTAAGTTCCGAAATCATCAGAATTTTTCTAAGTACCGAAATCAGCAGAATTTCTCTAAGTACCGGAATCGTCAGAATTTTCTAAGTACCGAAATCGGCAGAATTTTTCTAAGTACCGAAAACTTCTAAATGTTTAATAAGTATCGAAATCGTAAGAATTTTCCTAAGTACCGAAATTGACTGAATTTTTCTAAGTACCGAAATCAACAGAATTTTTCTAAGTACCGAAAACTTTTGAATGTTTTCTAAGTACCGAAAAAGGCAGAAATTTTCTAAGTACCGAAAACTTCTGAATGTTTTCTAAGTACCGAAATCGACAGAATTTTTCTAAGTACCGAAATCGTCAGAATTTTTCTAAGTACCGAAATCGTCAGAAATTTTCTAAGTACCGAAATCTTCTGAGTCTTTTCAAAGTACCGAAAAAGGCAGAAATTTTCTAAGTACCGAAATCAACAGAATTTTTCTAAGTACTGAAACCGTCAGAAATTTTCAAAGTACCGATAACGTCAGAAATATTCTAAGTACCGAAATCGTCTGAATTTTTCTAAGTACCGAAATCGTGTGAAATTTTCAAAATACTGAAAACTTCTGAGTCTTTTTAAAGTACCGAAAAAGGCAGAACATCAGAAATTTACTAAGTACCGAAAACTTCCGAGTCTTTTCAAAGTACCGAAAAAGGCTGAAATTTTCTAAGTACCGAAATCAAAAGAATTTTTCTAAGTACCGATAACGTCAAAAATTTTCTAAGTACCGAAAACTTCCGAGTCTTTTCTAAGTGCTGAAATCGGCAGAATTTTTCTAAGTACCGAAAACGGCAGAAATTTTCTAAGTATCGAAAACGTCAGAAATTTTTTAAGTACTGAAAACTTCTGAGTCTTTTCAAAGTACCGAAAAAGGCAGAAATTTTCCAAGTACCGAAATCAGCAGAATTTTTCTAAATTCCGAAATCATCAGAATTTTTCTAAGTACCGAAATCATCAGAATTTTTCTAAGTACCGAAAACGTCAGAAATTTTCTAAGTACCGAAAATTTCCGAGTCTTTTCTAAGTACCGAGATCGACAGAATTTTTCTAAGTACCGAAAACTTCTGAATGTTTAATAAGTATCGAAATCGTAAGAATTTTCCTAAGTTCCGAAATCGGCAGAATTTCTCTAAGTACCGAAATCGTCAGAATTTTCTAAGTACCGAAATCGGCAGAATTTTTCTAAGTACCGAAAACTTCTAAATGTTTAATAAGTATCGAAATCGTAAGAATTTTCCTAAGTACCGAAATTGACTGAATTTTTCTAAGTACCGAAATCAACAGAATTTTTCTAAGTACCGAAAACTTTTGAATGTTTTATAAGTACCGAAAAAGGCAGAAATTTTCTAAGTACCGAAAACTTCTGAATGTTTTCTAAGTACCGAAATCGACAGAATTTTTCTAAGTACCGAAATCGTCAGAATTTTTCTAAGTACCGAAATCGTCAGAAATTTTCTAAGTACCGAAATCTTCTGAGTCTTTTCAAAGTACCGAAAAAGGCAGAAATTTTCTAAGTACCAAAATCAACAGAATTTTTCTAAGTACTGAAACCGTCAGAAATTTTCAAAGTACCGATAACGTCAGAAATATTCTAAGTACCGAAATCGTCTGAATTTTTCTAAGTACCGAAATCGTGTGAAATTTTCAAAATACCGAAAACTTCTGAGTCTTTTTAAAGTACCGAAAAAGGCAGAACATCAGAAATTTACTAAGTACCGAAAACTTCCGAGTCTTTTCAAAGTACCGAAAAAGGCTGAAATTTTCTAAGTACCGAAATCAAAAGAATTTTTCTAAGTACCGATAACGTCAAAACTTTTCTAAGTACCGAAAACTTCCGAGTCTTTTCTAAGTGCTGAAATCGGCAGAATTTTTCTAAGTACCGAAAACGGCAGAAATTTTCTAAGTATCGAAAACGTCAGAAATTTTTTAAGTACTGAAAACTTCTGAGTCTTTTCAAAGTACCGAAAAAGGCAGAAATTTTCCAAGTACCGAAATCAGCAGAATTTTTCTAAATTCCGAAATCATCAGAATTTTTCTAAGTACCGAAATCATCAGAATTTTTCTAAGTACCGAAAACGTCAGAAATTTTCTAAGTACCGAAAACTTCTGAGTCTTTTCAAAGTACCGAAAAAGGCAGAAATTTTCTAAGTACCGAAATCAACAGAATTTTTCTAAGTACCGAAATCGGCAGAATTTTTCTAAGTACCGGAAACTTTTGAATGTTTAATAAGTATCGAAATCGTAAGCATTTTTCTAAGTACCGAAAATGTCAGAAATTTTCTAAGTACCGAAAACGTCAGATATTTTCTAAGTACTGAAAACTTCTGAGTCTTTTCAAAGTACCGAAAAAGGCAGAAATTTTCCAAGTACCGAAATCAACAGAATTTTTCTAAGTTCCGAAATCATCAGAATTTTTCTAAGTACCGAAATCAGCAGAATTTCTCTAAGTACCGAAATCGTCAGAATTTTCTAAGTACCGAAATCGGCAGAATTTTTCTAAGTACCGAAAACGTCAGAAATTTTCTAAGTACTGCAAACTTCCTAGTCTTTTCAAAGAACCGAAAGAGGCAGAATTTTTCAAAGTACCGAAATCGTCAGAATTTTCTAAGTACCGAAATCGGCAGAATTTTTCTAAGTGCTGAAAACTTCTGAATGTTTAATAAGTATCGAAATCGTAAGAATTTTCCTAAGTAACGAAATCGGCAGAATTTTTCTAAGTACCGAAAACGTCAGAAATTTTCTAAGTACTGAAAACTGAGTCTTTTCAAAGTACCGAAAAAGGCAGAAATTTTCCAAGTACCGAAATTAACAGAATTTTTCTAAGTACCGAAAACGTCAGAAATTTTCTAAGTACCGAAAACTTCCGAGTCTTTTCTAAGTACCGAGATCGACAGAATTTTTCTAAGTACCGAAAACTTCTGAATGTTTAATAAGTATCGAAATCGTAAGAATTTTCCTAAGTTCCGAAATCGGCAGAATTTTTCTAAGTACCGAAAACGTCAGAAATTTTCTAAGTACTGAAAACTTCTGAGTCTTTTCAAAGTACCGAAAAAGGCAGAAATTTTCCAAGTACCGAAATCAACAGAATTTTTCTAAGTACCGAAAACGTCAGAAATTTTCTAAGTACCGAAAACTTCTGAATGTATTCTAAGTACCGAAAAAGGCAGAAATTTTCTAAGTACCGAAAACTTCTGAATGTTTTCTAAGTACCGAAATCGACAGAATTCTTCTAAGTACCGAAATCGTCAAAATTTTTCTAAGTACCGAAATCGTCAGAAATTTTCTAAGTACCGAAAACTTCTGAGTCTTTTCAAAGTACCGAAAAAGGCAGAAATTTTCTAAGTAATGAAATCAAAAGAATTTTTCTAAGTACCGAAAACGTCAGAAATTTTCTAAGTACCGAAAACTTCCGAGTCTTTTCTAAGTACCGAAATCGACAGAATTTTTCTAAGTACCGAAATCAACAGAATTTTTCTAAGTACCGAAATCGGCAGAATTTTTCTAAGTTCCGGAAACTTTTGAATGTTTAATAAGTATCGAAATCGTAAGCATTTTTCTAAGTACCGAAAATGTCAGAAATTTTCTAAGTACCGAAAACGTCAGATATTTTCTAAGTACTGAAAACTTCTGAGTCTTTTCAAAGTACCGAAAAAGGCAGAAATTTTCCAAGTACCGAAATCAACAGAATTTTTCTAAGTTCCGAAATCATCAGAATTTTTCTAAGTACCGAAATCAGCAGAATTTCTCTAAGTACCGAAATCGTCAGAATTTTCTAAGTACCGAAATCGTCTGAATTTTTCTAAGTACCGAAATCGTGTGAAATTTTCAAAATACCGAAAACTTCTGAGTCTTTTTAAAGTACCGAAAAAGGCAGAACATCAGAAATTGACTAAGTACCGAAAACTTCCGAGTCTTTTCAAAGTACCGAAAAAGGCTGAAATTTTCTAAGTACCGAAATCAAAAGAATTTTTCTAAGTACCGAAAACGTCAAAAATTTTCTAAGTACCGATAACTTCCGAGTCTTTTCTAAGTACTGAAATCGGCAGAATTTTTCTAAGTACCGAAAACGGCAGAAATTTTCTAAGTATCGAAAACGTCAGAAATTTTCTAAGTACTGAAAACTTCTGAGTCTTTTCAAAGTACCGAAAAAGGCAGAAATTTTCCAAGTACCGAAATCGACAGAATTATTCTAAGTACCGAAAACGTCAGAAATTTTCTAAGTATCGAAAAAGTCAGAAATTTACTAAGATCCGAAATCATCAGAATTTTTCTAAGTACCGAATTCGTCAGAATTTTCTAAGTACCGAAATCGTCAGAATTTTTCTAAGTACCGAAATCAAAAGAATTTTTCGAAGTACCGAAAACGTCAGAAATTTTCTAAGTACTGCAAACTTCCTAGTCTTTTCAAAGTACCGAAAGAGGCAGAATTTTTCAAAGTACCGAAATCGTCAGAATTTTCTAAGTACCGAAATCGGCAGAATTTTTCTAAGTACCGAAAACTTCTGAATGTTTAATAAGTATCGAAATCGTAAGAATTTTCCTAAGTACCGAAATCGGCAGAATTTTTCTAAGTACCGAAAACGTCAGAAATTTTCTAAGTACTGAAAACTTCTGAGTCTTCTCAAAGTACCGAAAAAGGCAGAAATTTTCCAAGTACCGAAATCAACAGAATTTTTCTAAGTACCGAAAACGTCAGAAATTTTCTAAGTACCGAAAACTTCTGAATTTATTCTAAGTACCGAAAAAGGCAGAATTTTTCTAAGTACCGAAATCAACAGAATTTTTCTAAGTACCGAAATCGGCAGAATTTTTCTAAGTACCGGAAACTTTTGAAAGTTTAATAAGTATCGAAATCGTAAGCATTTTTCTAAGTACCGAAAATGTCAGTAATTTTCTAAGTACCGAAAACGTCAGATATTTTCTAAGTACTGAAAACTTCTGAGTCTTTTCAAAGTACCGAAAAAGGCAGAAATTTTCCAAGTACCGAAATCAACAGAATTTTTCTAAGTTCCGAAATCATCAGAATTTTTCTAAGTACCGAAATCAGCAGAATTTCTCTAAGTTCCGAAATCGTCAGAATTTTCTAAGTACCGAAATCGGCAGAATTTTTCTAAGTACCGAAAACTTCTAAATGTTTAATAAGTATCGAAATCGTAAGAATTTTCCTAAGTACCGAAATTGACTGAATTTTTCTAAGTACCGAAATCAACAGAATTTTTCTAAGTACCGAAATCTTCTGAGTCTTTTCAAAGTACCGAAAAAGGCAGAAATTTTCTAAGTACCGAAATCAACAGAATTTTTCTAAGTACTGAAAAAGTCAGAAATTTTCAAAGTACCGATAACGTCAGAAATATTCTAAGTACCGAAATCGTCTGAATTTTTCTAAGTACCGAAGTCGTGTGAAATTTTCAAAATACCGAAAACTTCTGAGTCTTTTTAAAGTATCGAAAAAGGCAGAACATCAGAAATTTACAAAGTACCGAAAACTTCCGAGTCTTTTCAAAGTACCGAAAAAGGCTGAAATTTTCAAAGTACCGAAATCAAAAGGATTTTTCTAAGTACCGATAACGTCAAAAATTTTCTAAGTACCGAAAACTTCCGAGTCTTTTCTAAGTACTGAAATCGGCAGAATTTTTCTAAGTACCGAAAACGGCAGAAATTTTCTAAGTATCGAAAACGTCAGAAATTTTTTAAGTACTGAAAATTTCTGAGTCTTTTCAAAGTACCGAAAAAGGCAGAAATTTTCCAAGTACCGAAATCAGCAGAATTTTTCTAAATTCCGAAATCATCAGAATTTTTCTAAGTACCGAAATCATCAGAATTTTTCTAAGTACCGAAAACGTCAGAAATTTTCTAAGTACCGAAAACTTCCGAGTCTTTCCTAAGTACCGAGATCGACAGAATTTTTCTAAGTACCGAAAACTTCTGAATGTTTAATAAGTATCGAAATCGTAAGAATTTTCCTAAGTTCCGAAATCGGCAGAATTTTTCTAAGTACCGAAAACGTCAGAAATTTTCTAAGTACTGAAAACTTCTGAGTCTTTTCAAAGTACCGAAAAAGGCAGAAATTTTCCAAGTACCGAAATCAACAGAATTTTTCTAAGTACCGAAAACGTCAGAAATTTTCTAAGTACCGAAAACTTCTGAATGTATTCTAAGTACCGAAAAAGGCAGAAATTTTCTAAGTACCGAAAACTTCTGAATGTTTTCTAAGTACCGAAATCGACAGAATTTTTCTAAGTACCGAAATCGTCAGAATTTTTCTAAGTACCGAAATCGTCAGAAATTTTCTAAGTACCGAAAACTTCTGAGTCTTTTCAAAGTACCGAAAAAGGCAGAAATTTTCTAAGTAATGAAATCAAAAGAATTTTTCTAAGTACCGAAAACGTCAGAAATTTTCTAAATACCGAAAACTTCCTAGTCTTTTCTAAGTACCGAAATCGACAGAATTTTTCTAAGTACCGAAATCAACAGAATTTTTCTAAGTACCGAAATCGGCAGAATTTTTCTAAGTACCGGAAACTTTTGAATGTTTAATAAGTATCGAAATCGTAAGCATTTTTCTAAGTACCGAAAATGTCAGAAATTTTCTAAGTACCGAAAACGTCAGATATTTTCTAAGTACTGAAAACTTCTGAGTCTTTTCAAAGTACCGAAAAAGGCAGAAATTTTCCAAGTACCGAAATCAACAGAATTTTTCTAAGTTCCGAAATCATCAGAATTTTTCTAAGTTCCGAAATCAGCAGAATTTCTCTAAGTACCGAAATCGTCAGAATTTTTCTAAGTACCGAAATCGTCAGAAATTTTCTAAGTACCGAAATCTTCTGAGTCTTTTCAAAGTACCGAAAAAGGCAGAAATTTTCTAAGTACCGAAATCAACAGAATTTTTCTAAGTACTGAAAAAGTCAGAAATTTTCAAAGTACCGATAACGTCAGAAATATTCTAAGTACCGAAATCGTCTGAATTTTTCTAAGTACCGAAGTCGTGTGAAATTTTCAAAATACCGAAAACTTCTGAGTCTTTTTAAAGTACCGAAAAAGGCAGAACATCAGAAATTTACTAAGTACCGAAAACTTCCGAGTCTTTTCAAAGTACCGAAAAAGGCTGAAATTTTCAAAGTACCGAAATCAAAAGGATTTTTCTAAGTACCGATAACGTCAAAAATTTTCTAAGTACCGAAAACTTCCGAGTCTTTTCTAAGTACTGAAATCGGCAGAATTTTTCTAAGTACCGAAAACGGCAGAAATTTTCTAAGTATCGAAAACGTCAGAAATTTTTTAAGTACTGAAAACTTCTGAGTCTTTTCAAAGTACCGAAAAAGGCAGAAATTTTCCAAGTACCGAAATCAGCAGAATTTTTCTAAATTCCGAAATCATCAGAATTTTTCTAAGTACCGAAAACGTCAGAAATTTTCTAAGTACCGAAAACTTCCAAGTCTTTTCTAAGTACCGAGATCGACAGAATTTTTCTAAGTACCGAAAACTTCTGAATGTTTAATAAGTATCGAAATCGTAAGAATTTTCCTAAGTTCCGAAATCGGCAGAATTTTTCTAAGTACCGAAAACGTCAGAAATTTTCTAAGTACTGAAAACTTCTGAGTCTTTTCAAAGTACCGAAAAAGGCAGAAATTTTCCAAGTACCGAAATCAACAGAATTTTTCTAAGTACCGAAAACGTCAGAAATTTTCTAAGTACCGAAAACTTCTGAATGTATTCTAAGTACCGAAAAAGGCAGAAATTTTCTAAGTACCGAAAACTTCTGAATGTTTTCTAAGTACCGAAATCGACAGAATTTTTCTAAGTACCGAAATGGTCAGAATTTTTCTAAGTACCGAAATCGTCAGAAATTTTCTAAGTACCGAAAACTTCTGAGTCTTTTCAAAGTACCGAAAAAGGCAGAAATTTTCTAAGTAATGAAATCAAAAGAATTTTTCTAAGTACCGAAAACGTCAGAAATTTTCTAAATACCGAAAACTTCCTAGTCTTTTCTAAGTACCGAAATCGACAGAATTTTTCTAAGTACCGAAATCAACAGAATTTTTCTAAGTACCGAAATCGGCAGAATTTTTCTAAGTACCGGAAACTTTTGAATGTTTAATAAGTATCGAAATCGTAAGCATTTTTCTAAGTACCGAAAATGTCAGAAATTTTCTAAGTACCGAAAAAGGCAGAAATTTTCCAAGTACCGAAATCAACAGAATTTTTCTAAGTTCCGAAATCATCAGAATTTTTCTAAGTTCCGAAATCAGCAGAATTTCTCTAAGTACCGAAATCGTCAGAATTTTCAAAGTACCGAAATCGGCAGAATTTTTCTAAGTACCGAAAACTTCTGAATGTTTAATAAGTATCGAAATCGTAAGAATTTTCCTAAGTACCGAAATTGACTGAATTTTTCTAAGTACCGAAATCAACAGAATTTTTCTAAGTACCTAAAACTTTTGAATGTTTTCTAAGTACCGAAAAAGGCAAAAATTTTCTAAATACCGAAAACTTCTGAATGTTTTCTAAGTACCGAAATCGACAGAATTTTTCTAAGTACCGAAATCGTCAGAATTTTTCTAAGTACCGAAATCGTCAGAAATTTTCTAAGTACCGAAATCTTCTGAGTCTTTTCAAAGTACCGAAAAAGGCTGAAATTTTCTAAGTACCGAAATCAACAGAATTTTTCTAAGTACTGAAAAAGTCAGAAATTTTCAAAGTACCGATAACGTCAGAAATATTCTAAGTACCGAAATCGTCTGAATTTTTCTAAGTACCGAAATCGTGTGAAATTTTCAAAATACCGAAAACTTCTGAGTCTTTTTAAAGTACCGAAAAAGGCAGAACATCAGAAATTTACTAAGTACCGAAAACTTCCGAGTCTTTTCCAAGTACCGAAAAAGGCTGAAATTTTCAAAGTACCGAAATCAAAAGAATTTTTCTAAGTACCGATAACGTCAAAAATTTTCTAAGTACCGAAAACTTCCGAGTCTTTTCTAAGTACTGAAATCGGCAGAATTTTTCTAAGTACCGAAAACGACAGAAATTTTCTAAGTATCGAAAACGTCAGAAATTTTTTAAGTACTGAAAACTTCTGAGTCTTTTCAAAGTACCGAAAAAGGCAGAAATTTTCCAAGTACCGAAATCAGCAGAATTTTTCTAAATTCCGAAATCATCAGAATTTTTCTAAGTACCGAAAACGTCAGAAATTTTCTAAGTACCGAAAACTTCCAAGTCTTTTCTAAGTACCGAGATCGACAGAATTTTTCTAAGTACCGAAAACTTCTGAATGTTTAATAAGTATCGAAATCGTAAGAATTTTCCAAAGTTCCGAAATCGGCAGAATTTTTCTAAGTACCGAAAACGTCAGAAATTTTCTAAGTACTGAAAACTTCTGAGTCTTTTCAAAGTACCGAAAAAGGCAGAAATTTTCCAAGTACCGAAATCAACAGAATTTTTCTAAGTACCGAAAACGTCAGAAATTTTCTAAGTACCGAAAACTTCTGAATGTATTCTAAGAACCGAAAAAGGCAGAAATTTTCTAAGTACCGAAAACTTCTGAATGTTTTCTAAGTTCCGAAATCGACAGAATTTTTCTAAGTACCGAAATCGTCAGAATTTTTCTAAGTACCGAAATCGTCAGAAATTTTCTAAGTACCGAAAACTTCTGAGTCTTTTCAAAGTACCGAAAAAGGCAGAAATTTTCTAAGTAATGAAATCAAAAGAATTTTTCTAAGTACCGAAAACGTCAGAAATTTTCTAAGTACCGAAAACTTCCGAGTCTTTTCTAAGTACCGAAATCGACAGAATTTTTCTAAGTACCGAAATCAACAGAATTTTTCTAAGTACCGAAATCGGCAGAATTTTTCTAAGTACCGGAAACTTTTGAATGTTTAATAAGTATCGAAATCGTAAGCATTTTTCTAAGTACCGAAAATGTCAGAAATTTTCTAAGTACCGAAAACGTCAGATATTTTCTAAGTACTGAAAACTTCTGAGTCTTTTCAAAGTACCGAAAAAGGCAGAAATTTTCCAAGTACCGAAATCAACAGAATTTTTCTAAGTTCCGAAATCATCAGAATTTTTCTAAGTACCGAAATCAGCAGAATTTCTCTAAGTACCGAAATCGTCAGAATTTTCTAAGTACCGAAATCGGCAGAATTTTTCTAAGTACCGAAAACTTCTGAATGTTTAATAAGTATCGAAATCGTAAGAATTTTCCTAAGTACCGAAATTGACTGAATTTTTCTAAGTACCGAAATCAACAGAATTTTTCTAAGTACCGAAAACTTTTGAATGTTTTCTAAGTACCGAAAAAGGCAGAATTTTTCAAAGTACCGAAATCGTCAGAATTTTCTAAGTACCGAAATCGGCAGAATTTTTCTAAGTACCGAAAACTTCTGAATGTTTAATAAGTATCGAAATCGTAAGAATTTTCCTAAGAACAGAAATCGGCAGAATTTTTCTAAGTACCGAAAACGTCAGAAATTTTCTAAGTACTGCAAACTTCCTAGTCTTTTCAAAGTACCGAAAGAGGCAGAATTTTTCAAAGTACCGAAATCGTCAGAATTTTCTAAGTACCGAAATCGGCAGAATTTTTCTAAGTGCTGAAAACTTCTGAATGTTTAATAAGTATCGAAATCGTAAGAATTTTCCTAAGTAACGAAATCGGCAGAATTTTTCTAAGTACCGAAAACGTCAGAAATTTTCTAAGTACTGAAAACTTCTGAGTCTTTTCAAAGTACCGAAAAAGGCAGAAATTTTCCAAGTACCGAAATCAACAGAATTTTTCTAAGTACCGAAAACTTCTGAATGTATTCTAAGAACCGAAAAAGGCAGAAATTTTCTAAGTACCGAAAACTTCTGAATGTTTTCTAAGTTCCGAAATCGACAGAATTTTTCTAAGTACCGAAATCGTCAGAATTTTTCTAAGTACCGAAATCGTCAGAAATTTTCTAAGTACCGAAAACTTCTGAGTCTTTTCAAAGTACCGAAAAAGGCAGAAATTTTCTAAGTAATGAAATCAAAAGAATTTTTCTAAGTACCGAAAACGTCAGAAATTTTCTAAGTACCGAAAACTTCCGAGTCTTTTCTAAGTACCGAAATCGACAGAATTTTTCTAAGTACCGAAATCAACAGAATTTTTCTAAGTACCGAAATCGGCAGAATTTTTCTAAGTACCGGAAACTTTTGAATGTTTAATAAGTATCGAAATCGTAAGCATTTTTCTAAGTACCGAAAATGTCAGAAATTTTCTAAGTACCGAAAACGTCAGATATTTTCTAAGTACTGAAAACTTCTGAGTCTTTTCAAAGTACCGAAAAAGGCAGAAATTTTCCAAGTACCGAAATCAACAGAATTTTTCTAAGTTCCGAAATCATCAGAATTTTTCTAAGTACCGAAATCAGCAGAATTTCTCTAAGTACCGAAATCGTCAGAATTTTCTAAGTACCGAAATCGGCAGAATTTTTCTAAGTACCGAAAACTTCTGAATGTTTAATAAGTATCGAAATCGTAAGAATTTTCCTAAGTACCGAAATTGACTGAATTTTTCTAAGTACCGAAATCAACAGAATTTTTCTAAGTACCGAAAACTTTTGAATGTTTTCTAAGTACCGAAAAAGGCAGAATTTTTCAAAGTACCGAAATCGTCAGAATTTTCTAAGTACCGAAATCGGCAGAATTTTTCTAAGTACCGAAAACTTCTGAATGTTTAATAAGTATCGAAATCGTAAGAATTTTCCTAAGAACAGAAATCGGCAGAATTTTTCTAAGTACCGAAAACGTCAGAAATTTTCTAAGTACTGCAAACTTCCTAGTCTTTTCAAAGTACCGAAAGAGGCAGAATTTTTCAAAGTACCGAAATCGTCAGAATTTTCTAAGTACCGAAATCGGCAGAATTTTTCTAAGTGCTGAAAACTTCTGAATGTTTAATAAGTATCGAAATCGTAAGAATTTTCCTAAGTAACGAAATCGGCAGAATTTTTCTAAGTACCGAAAACGTCAGAAATTTTCTAAGTACTGAAAACTTCTGAGTCTTTTCAAAGTACCGAAAAAGGCAGAAATTTTCCAAGTACCGAAATCAACAGAATTTTTCTAAGTACCGAAAACGTCAGTAATTTTCTAAGTACCGAAAACTTCTGAATGTATTCTAAGTACCGAAAAAGGCAGAAATTTTCTAAGTACCGAAAACTTCTGAATGTTTTCTAAGTACCGAAATCGACAGAATTCTTCTAAGTACCGAAATCGTCAGAATTTTTCTAAGTACCGAAATCGTCAGAAATTTTCTAAGTACCGAAAACTTCTGAGTCTTTTCAAAGTACCGAAAAAGGCAGAAATTTTCTAAGTAATGAAATCAACAGAATTTTTCTAAGTACCGAAATCGGCAGAATTTTTCTAAGTACCGGAAACTTTTGAATGTTTAATAAGTATCGAAATCGTAAGCATTTTTCTAAGTACCGAAAATGTCAGAAATTTTCTAAGTACCGAAAACGTCAGATATTTTCTAAGTACTGAAAACTTCTGAGTCTTTTCAAAGTACCGAAAAAGGCAGAAATTTTCCAAGTACCGAAATCAACAGAATTTTTCTAAGTTCCGAAATCATCAGAATTTTTCTAAGTTCCGAAATCAGCAGAATTTCTCTAAGTACCGAAATCGTCAGAATTTTTCTAAGTACCGAAATCGTCAGAAATTTTCTAAGTACCGAAATCTTCTGAGTCTTTTCAAAGTACCGAAAAAGGCAGAAATTTTCTAAGTACCGAAATCAACAGAATTTTTCTAAGTACTGAAAAAGTCAGAAATTTTCAAAGTACCGATAACGTCAGAAATATTCTAAGTACCGAAATCGTCTGAATTTTTCTAAGTACCGAAGTCGTGTGAAATTTTCAAAATACCGAAAACTTCTGAGTCTTTTTAAAGTACCGAAAAAGGCAGAACATCAGAAATTTACTAAGTACCGAAAACTTCCGAGTCTTTTCAAAGTACCGAAAAAGGCTGAAATTTTCAAAGTACCGAAATCAAAAGGATTTTTCTAAGTACCGATAACGTCAAAAATTTTCTAAGTACCGAAAACTTCCGAGTCTTTTCTAAGTACTGAAATCGGCAGAATTTTTCTAAGTACCGAAAACGGCAGAAATTTTCTAAGTATCGAAAACGTCAGAAATTTTTTAAGTACTGAAAACTTCTGAGTCTTTTCAAAGTACCGAAAAAGGCAGAAATTTTCCAAGTACCGAAATCAGCAGAATTTTTCTAAATTCCGAAATCATCAGAATTTTTCTAAGTACCGAAAACGTCAGAAATTTTCTAAGTACCGAAAACTTCCAAGTCTTTTCTAAGTACCGAGATCGACAGAATTTTTCTAAGTACCGAAAACTTCTGAATGTTTAATAAGTATCGAAATCGTAAGAATTTTCCTAAGTTCCGAAATCGGCAGAATTTTTCTAAGTACCGAAAACGTCAGAAATTTTCTAAGTACTGAAAACTTCTGAGTCTTTTCAAAGTACCGAAAAAGGCAGAAATTTTCCAAGTACCGAAATCAACAGAATTTTTCTAAGTACCGAAAACGTCAGAAATTTTCTAAGTACCGAAAACTTCTGAATGTATTCTAAGAACCGAAAAAGGCAGAAATTTTCTAAGTACCGAAAACTTCTGAATGTTTTCTAAGTTCCGAAATCGACAGAATTTTTCTAAGTACCGAAATCGTCAGAATTTTTCTAAGTACCGAAATCGTCAGAAATTTTCTAAGTACCGAAAACTTCTGAGTCTTTTCAAAGTACCGAAAAAGGCAGAAATTTTCTAAGTAATGAAATCAAAAGAATTTTTCTAAGTACCGAAAACGTCAGAAATTTTCTAAGTACCGAAAACTTCCGAGTCTTTTCTAAGTACCGAAATCGACAGAATTTTTCTAAGTACCGAAATCAACAGAATTTTTCTAAGTACCGAAATCGGCAGAATTTTTCTAAGTACCGGAAACTTTTGAATGTTTAATAAGTATCGAAATCGTAAGCATTTTTCTAAGTACCGAAAATGTCAGAAATTTTCTAAGTACCGAAAACGTCAGATATTTTCTAAGTACTGAAAACTTCTGAGTCTTTTCAAAGTACCGAAAAAGGCAGAAATTTTCCAAGTACCGAAATCAACAGAATTTTTCTAAGTTCCGAAATCATCAGAATTTTTCTAAGTACCGAAATCAGCAGAATTTCTCTAAGTACCGAAATCGTCAGAATTTTCTAAGTACCGAAATCGGCAGAATTTTTCTAAGTACCGAAAACTTCTGAATGTTTAATAAGTATCGAAATCGTAAGAATTTTCCTAAGAACAGAAATCGGCAGAATTTTTCTAAGTACCGAAAACGTCAGAAATTTTCTAAGTACTGCAAACTTCCTAGTCTTTTCAAAGTATCGAAAGAGGCAGAATTTTTCAAAGTACCGAAATCGTCAGAATTTTCTAAGTACCGAAATCGGCAGAATTTTTCTAAGTACCGAAAACTTCTGAATGTTTTCTAAGTACCGAAATCGACAGAATTCTTCTAAGTACCGAAATCGTCAGAATTTTTCTAAGTACCGAAATCGTCAGAAATTTTCTAAGTACCGAAAACTTCTGAGTCTTTTCAAAGTACCGAAAAAGGCAGAAATTTTCTAAGTAATGAAATCAACAGAATTTTTCTAAGTACCGAAATCGGCAGAATTTTTCTAAGTACCGGAAACTTTTGAATGTTTAATAAGTATCGAAATCGTAAGCATTTTTCTAAGTACCGAAAACGTCAGATATTTTCTAAGTACCGAAATCTTCTGAGTCTTTTCAAAGTACCGAAAAAGGCAGAAATTTTCTAAGTACCGAAATCAACAGAATTTTTCTAAGTACTGAAAAAGTCAGAAATTTTCAAAGTACCGATAACGTCAGAAATATTCTAAGTACCGAAATCGTCTGAATTTTTCTAAGTACCGAAGTCGTGTGAAATTTTCAAAATACCGAAAACTTCTGAGTCTTTTTAAAGTACCGAAAAAGGCAGAACATCAGAAATTTACTAAGTACCGAAAACTTCCGAGTCTTTTCAAAGTACCGAAAAAGGCTGAAATTTTCAAAGTACCGAAATCAAAAGGATTTTTCTAAGTACCGATAACGTCAAAAATTTTCTAAGTACCGAAAACTTCCGAGTCTTTTCTAAGTACTGAAATCGGCAGAATTTTTCTAAGTACCGAAAACGGCAGAAATTTTCTAAGTATCGAAAACGTCAGAAATTTTTTAAGTACTGAAAATTTCTGAGTCTTTTCAAAGTACCGAAAAAGGCAGAAATTTTCCAAGTACCGAAATCAGCAGAATTTTTCTAAATTCCGAAATCATCAGAATTTTTCTAAGTACCGAAATCATCAGAATTTTTCTAAGTACCGAAAACGTCAGAAATTTTCTAAGTACCGAAAACTTCAGAGTCTTTTCTAAGTACCGAGATCGACAGAATTTTTCTAAGTACCGAAAACTTCTGAATATTTAATAAGTATCGAAATCGTAAGAATTTTCCTAAGTTCCGAAATCGGCAGAATTTTTCTAAGTACCGAAAACGTCAGAAATGTTCTAAGTACTGAAAACTTCTGAATGTATTCTAAGTACCGAAAAAGGCAGAAATTTTCTAAGTACCGAAAACTTCTGAATGTTTTCTAAGTACCGAAATCGACAGAATTTTTCTAAGTACCAAAATCGTCAGAATTTTTCTAAGTACCGAAATCGTCAGAAATTTTCTAAGTACCGAAAACTTCTGAGTCTTTTCAAAGTACCGAAAAAGGCAGAAATTTTCTAAGTAATGAAATCAAAAGAATTTTTCTAAGTACCGAAGACGTCAGAAATTTTCTAAATACCGAAAACTTCCTAGTCTTTTCTAAGTACCGAAATCGACAGAATTTTTCTAAGTACCGAAATCAACAGAATTTTTCTAAGTACCGAAATCGGCAGAATTTTTCTAAGTACCGGAAACTTTTGAATGTTTAATAAGTATCGAAATCGTAAGCATTTTTCTAAGTACCGAAAATGTCAGAAATTTTCTAAGTACCGAAAACGTCAGATATTTTCTAAGTACTGAAAACTTCTGAGTCTTTTCAAAGTACCGAAAAAGGCAGAAATTTTCCAAGTACCGAAATCAACAGAATTTTTCTAAGTTCCGAAATCATCAGAATTTTTCTAAGTTCCGAAATCAGCAGAATTTCTCTAAGTACCGAAATCGTCAGAATTTTCAAAGTACCGAAATCGGCAGAATTTTTCTAAGTACCGAAAACTTCTGAATGTTTAATAAGTATCGAAATCGTAAGAATTTTCCTAAGTACCGAAATTGACTGAATTTTTCTAAGTACCGAAATCAACAGAATTTTTCTAAGTACCTAAAACTTTTGAATGTTTTCTAAGTACCGAAAAAGGCAGAAATTTTCTAAGTACCGAAAACTTCTGAATGTTTTCTAAGTACCGAAATCGACAGAATTTTTCTAAGTACCGAAATCGTCAGAATTTTTCTAAGTACCGAAATCGTCAGAAATTTTCTAAGTACCGAAATCTTCTGAGTCTTTTCAAAGTACCGAAAAAGGCTGAAATTTTCTAAGTACCGAAATCAACAGAATTTTTCTAAGTACTGAAAAAGTCAGAAATTTTCAAAGTACCGATAACGTCAGAAATATTCTAAGTACCGAAATCGTCTGAATTTTTCTAAGTACCGAAATCGTGTGAAATTTTCAAAATACCGAAAACTTCTGAGTCTTTTTAAAGTACCGAAAAAGGCAGAACATCAGAAATTTACTAAGTACCGAAAACTTCCGAGTCTTTTCCAAGTACCGAAAAAGGCTGAAATTTTCAAAGTACCGAAATCAAAAGAATTTTTCTAAGTACCGATAACGTCAAAAATTTTCTAAGTACCGAAAACTTCCGAGTCTTTTCTAAGTACTGAAATCGGCAGAATTTTTCTAAGTACCGAAAACGACAGAAATTTTCTAAGTATCGAAAACGTCAGAAATTTTTTAAGTACTGAAAACTTCTGAGTCTTTTCAAAGTACCGAAAAAGGCAGAAATTTTCCAAGTACCGAAATCAGCAGAATTTTTCTAAATTCCGAAATCATCAGAATTTTTCTAAGTACCGAAAACGTCAGAAATTTTCTAAGTACCGAAAACTTCCAAGTCTTTTCTAAGTACCGAGATCGACAGAATTTTTCTAAGTACCGAAAACTTCTGAATGTTTAATAAGTATCGAAATCGTAAGAATTTTCCTAAGTTCCGAAATCGGCAGAATTTTTCTAAGTACCGAAAACGTCAGAAATTTTCTAAGTACTGAAAACTTCTGAGTCTTTTCAAAGTACCGAAAAAGGCAGAAATTTTCCAAGTACCGAAATCAACAGAATTTTTCTAAGTACCGAAAACGTCAGAAATTTTCTAAGTACCGAAAACTTCTGAATGTATTCTAAGAACCGAAAAAGGCAGAAATTTTCTAAGTACCGAAAACTTCTGAATGTTTTCTAAGTTCCGAAATCGACAGAATTTTTCTAAGTACCGAAATCGTCAGAATTTTTCTAAGTACCGAAATCGTCAGAAATTTTCTAAGTACCGAAAACTTCTGAGTCTTTTCAAAGTACCGAAAAAGGCAGAAATTTTCTAAGTAATGAAATCAAAAGAATTTTTCTAAGTACCGAAAACGTCAGAAATTTTCTAAGTACCGAAAACTTCCGAGTCTTTTCTAAGTACCGAAATCGACAGAATTTTTCTAAGTACCGAAATCAACAGAATTTTTCTAAGTACCGAAATCGGCAGAATTTTTCTAAGTACCGGAAACTTTTGAATGTTTAATAAGTATCGAAATCGTAAGCATTTTTCTAAGTACCGAAAATGTCAGAAATTTTCTAAGTACCGAAAACGTCAGATATTTTCTAAGTACTGAAAACTTCTGAGTCTTTTCAAAGTACCGAAAAAGGCAGAAATTTTCCAAGTACCGAAATCAACAGAATTTTTCTAAGTTCCGAAATCATCAGAATTTTTCTAAGTACCGAAATCAGCAGAATTTCTCTAAGTACCGAAATCGTCAGAATTTTCTAAGTACCGAAATCGGCAGAATTTTTCTAAGTACCGAAAACTTCTGAATGTTTAATAAGTATCGAAATCGTAAGAATTTTCCTAAGTACCGAAATTGACTGAATTTTTCTAAGTACCGAAATCAACAGAATTTTTCTAAGTACCGAAAACTTTTGAATGTTTTCTAAGTACCGAAAAAGGCAGAATTTTTCAAAGTACCGAAATCGTCAGAATTTTCTAAGTACCGAAATCGGCAGAATTTTTCTAAGTACCGAAAACTTCTGAATGTTTAATAAGTATCGAAATCGTAAGAATTTTCCTAAGAACAGAAATCGGCAGAATTTTTCTAAGTACCGAAAACGTCAGAAATTTTCTAAGTACTGCAAACTTCCTAGTCTTTTCAAAGTACCGAAAGAGGCAGAATTTTTCAAAGTACCGAAATCGTCAGAATTTTCTAAGTACCGAAATCGGCAGAATTTTTCTAAGTGCAGAAAACTTCTGAATGTTTAATAAGTATCG
Organism: Parasteatoda tepidariorum; assembly: GCF_982258835.1. Classification (NCBI taxonomy): domain Eukaryota; kingdom Metazoa; phylum Arthropoda; class Arachnida; order Araneae; family Theridiidae; genus Parasteatoda; species Parasteatoda tepidariorum. The sequence continues at coordinate 104,775 of NW_028257439.1, forward strand.
AAATCGTAAGAATTTTCCTAAGTAACGAAATCGGCAGAATTTTTCTAAGTACCGAAAACGTCAGAAATTTTCTAAGTACTGAAAACTTCTGAGTCTTTTCAAAGTACCGAAAAAGGCAGAAATTTTCCAAGTACCGAAATCAACAGAATTTTTCTAAGTTCCGAAATCATCAGAATTTTTCTAAGTTCCGAAATCAGCAGAATTTCTCTAAGTACCGAAATCGTCAGAATTTTCAAAGTACCGAAATCGGCAGAATTTTTCTAAGTACCGAAAACTTCTGAATGTTTAATAAGTATCGAAATCGTAAGAATTTTCCTAAGTACCGAAATTGACTGAATTTTTCTAAGTACCGAAATCAACAGAATTTTTCTAAGTACCTAAAACTTTTGAATGTTTTCTAAGTACCGAAAAAGGCAGAAATTTTCTAAGTACCGAAAACTTCTGAATGTTTTCTAAGTACCGAAATCGACAGAATTTTTCTAAGTACCGAAATCGTCAGAATTTTTCTAAGTACCGAAATCGTCAGAAATTTTCTAAGTACCGAAATCTTCTGAGTCTTTTCAAAGTACCGAAAAAGGCTGAAATTTTCTAAGTACCGAAATCAACAGAATTTTTCTAAGTACTGAAAAAGTCAGAAATTTTCAAAGTACCGATAACGTCAGAAATATTCTAAGTACCGAAATCGTCTGAATTTTTCTAAGTACCGAAATCGTGTGAAATTTTCAAAATACCGAAAACTTCTGAGTCTTTTTAAAGTACCGAAAAAGGCAGAACATCAGAAATTTACTAAGTACCGAAAACTTCCGAGTCTTTTCCAAGTACCGAAAAAGGCTGAAATTTTCAAAGTACCGAAATCAAAAGAATTTTTCTAAGTACCGATAACGTCAAAAATTTTCTAAGTACCGAAAACTTCCGAGTCTTTTCTAAGTACTGAAATCGGCAGAATTTTTCTAAGTACCGAAAACGACAGAAATTTTCTAAGTATCGAAAACGTCAGAAATTTTTTAAGTACTGAAAACTTCTGAGTCTTTTCAAAGTACCGAAAAAGGCAGAAATTTTCCAAGTACCGAAATCAGCAGAATTTTTCTAAATTCCGAAATCATCAGAATTTTTCTAAGTACCGAAAACGTCAGAAATTTTCTAAGTACCGAAAACTTCCAAGTCTTTTCTAAGTACCGAGATCGACAGAATTTTTCTAAGTACCGAAAACTTCTGAATGTTTAATAAGTATCGAAATCGTAAGAATTTTCCTAAGTTCCGAAATCGGCAGAATTTTTCTAAGTACCGAAAACGTCAGAAATTTTCTAAGTACTGAAAACTTCTGAGTCTTTTCAAAGTACCGAAAAAGGCAGAAATTTTCCAAGTACCGAAATCAACAGAATTTTTCTAAGTACCGAAAACGTCAGAAATTTTCTAAGTACCGAAAACTTCTGAATGTATTCTAAGAACCGAAAAAGGCAGAAATTTTCTAAGTACCGAAAACTTCTGAATGTTTTCTAAGTTCCGAAATCGACAGAATTTTTCTAAGTACCGAAATCGTCAGAATTTTTCTAAGTACCGAAATCGTCAGAAATTTTCTAAGTACCGAAAACTTCTGAGTCTTTTCAAAGTACCGAAAAAGGCAGAAATTTTCTAAGTAATGAAATCAAAAGAATTTTTCTAAGTACCGAAAACGTCAGAAATTTTCTAAGTACCGAAAACTTCCGAGTCTTTTCTAAGTACCGAAATCGACAGAATTTTTCTAAGTACCGAAATCAACAGAATTTTTCTAAGTACCGAAATCGGCAGAATTTTTCTAAGTACCGGAAACTTTTGAATGTTTAATAAGTATCGAAATCGTAAGCATTTTTCTAAGTACCGAAAATGTCAGAAATTTTCTAAGTACCGAAAACGTCAGATATTTTCTAAGTACTGAAAACTTCTGAGTCTTTTCAAAGTACCGAAAAAGGCAGAAATTTTCCAAGTACCGAAATCAACAGAATTTTTCTAAGTTCCGAAATCATCAGAATTTTTCTAAGTACCGAAATCAGCAGAATTTCTCTAAGTACCGAAATCGTCAGAATTTTCTAAGTACCGAAATCGGCAGAATTTTTCTAAGTACCGAAAACTTCTGAATGTTTAATAAGTATCGAAATCGTAAGAATTTTCCTAAGTACCGAAATTGACTAAATTTTTCTAAGTACCGAAATCAACAGAATTTTTCTAAGTACCTAAAACTTTTGAATGTTTTCTAAGTACCGAAAAAGGCAGAAATTTTCTAAGTACCGAAAACTTCTGAATGTTTTCTAAGTACCGAAATCGTCAGAATTTTTCTAAGTACCGAAATCGTCCGAAATTTTCTAAGTACCGAAATCTTCTGAGTCTTTTCAAAGTACCGAAAAAGGCAGAAATTTTCTAAGTACCGAAATCAACAGAATTTTTCTAAGTACTGAAAAAGTCAGAAATTTTCAAAGTACCGATAACGTCAGAAATATTCTAAGTACCGAAATCGTCTGAATTTTTCTAAGTACCGAAATCGTGTGAAATTTTCAAAATACCGAAAACTTCTGAGTCTTTTTAAAGTACCGAAAAAGGCAGAACATCAGAAATTTACTAAGTACCGAAAACTTCCGAGTCTTTTCCAAGTACTGAAATCGGCAGAATTTTTCTAAGTACCGAAAACGACAGAAATTTTCTAAGTATCGAAAACGTCAGAAATTTTTTAAGTACTGAAAACTTCTGAGTCTTTTCAAAGTACCGAAAAAGGCAGAAATTTTCCAAGTACCGAAATCAGCAGAATTTTTCTAAATTCCGAAATCATCAGAATTTTTCTAAGTACCGAAAACGTCAGAAATTTTCTAAGTACCGAAAACTTCCAAGTCTTTTCTAAGTACCGAGATCGACAGAATTTTTCTAAGTACCGAAAACTTCTGAATGTTTAATAAGTATCGAAATCGTAAGAATTTTCCTAAGTTCCGAAATCGGCAGAATTTTTCTAAGTACCGAAAACGTCAGAAATTTTCTAAGTACTGAAAACTTCTGAGTCTTTTCAAAGTACCGAAAAAGGCAGAAATTTTCCAAGTACCGAAATCAACAGAATTTTTCTAAGTACCGAAAACGTCAGAAATTTTCTAAGTACCGAAAACTTCTGAATGTATTCTAAGAACCGAAAAAGGCAGAAATTTTCTAAGTACCGAAAACTTCTGAATGTTTTCTAAGTTCCGAAATCGACAGAATTTTTCTAAGTACCGAAATCGTCAGAATTTTTCTAAGTACCGAAATCGTCAGAAATTTTCTAAGTACCGAAAACTTCTGAGTCTTTTCAAAGTTCCGAAAAAGGCAGAAATTTTCTAAGTAATGAAATCAAAAGAATTTTTCTAAGTACCGAAAACGTCAGAAATTTTCTAAGTACCGAAAACTTCCGAGTCTTTTCTAAGTACCGAAATCGACAGAATTTTTCTAAGTACCGAAATCAACAGAATTTTTCTAAGTACCGAAATCGGCAGAATTTTTCAAAGTACCGGAAACTTTTGAATGTTTAATAAGTATCGAAATCGTAAGCATTTTTCTAAGTACCGAAAATGTCAGAAATTTTCTAAGTACCGAAAACGTCAGATATTTTCTAAGTACTGAAAACTTCTGAGTCTTTTCAAAGTACCGAAAAAGGCAGAAATTTTCCAAGTACCGAAATCAACAGAATTTTTCTAAGTTCCGAAATCATCAGAATTTTTCTAAGTACCGAAATCAGCAGAATTTCTCTAAGTACCGAAATCGTCAGAATTTTCTAAGTACCGAAATCGGCAGAATTTTTCTAAGTACCGAAAACTTCTGATTGTTTGATAAGTATCGAAATCGTAAGAATTTTCCTAAGTACCGAAATTGACTGAATTTTTCTAAGTACCGAAATCAACAGAATTTTTCTAAGTACCGAAAACTTTTGAATGTTTTCTAAGTACCGAAAAAGGCAGAATTTTTCAAAGTACCGAAATCGTCAGAATTTTCTAAGTACCGAAATCGGCAGAATTTTTATAAGTACCGAAAACTTCTGAATGTTTAATAAGTATCGAAATCGTAAGAAATTTCCTAAGTACCGAAATCGGCAGAATTTTTCTAAGTACCAAAAACGTCAGAAATTTTCTAAGTACTGCAAACTTCCTAGTCTTTTCAAAGTACCGAAAGAGGCAGAATTTTTCAAAGTACCGAAATCGTCAGAATTTTCTAAGTACCGAAATCGGCAGAATTTTTCTAAGTGCTGAAAACTTCTGAATGTTTAATAAGTATCGAAATGGTAAGAATTTTCCTAAGTAACGAAATCGGCGGAATTTTTCTAAGTACCGAAAACGTCAGAAATTTTCCAAGTACCGAAATCAACAGAATTTTTCTAAGTACCGAAAACGTCAGTAATTTTCTAAGTACCGAAAACTTCTGAATGTATTCTAAGTACCGAAAAAGGCAGAAATTTTCTAAGTACCGAAAACTTCTGAATGTTTTCTAAGTACCGAAATCGACAGAATTCTTCTAAGTACCGAAATCGTCAGAATTTTTCTAAGTACCGAAATCGTCAGAAATTTTCTAAGTACCGAAAACTTCTGAGTCTTTTCAAAGTACCGAAAAAGGCAAAAATTTTCTAAGTAATGAAATCAAAAGAATTTTTCTAAGTACCGAAAACGTCAGAAATTTTCTAAGTACCGAAAACTTCCGAGTCTTTTCTAAGTACCGAAATCGACAGAATTTTTCTAAGTACCGAAATCAACAGAATTTTTCTAAGTACCGAAATCGGCAGAATTTTTCAAAGTACCGGAAACTTTTGAATGTTTAATAAGTATCGAAATCGTAAGCATTTTTCTAAGTACCGAAAATGTCAGAAATTTTCTAAGTACCGAAAACGTCAGATATTTTCTAAGTACTGAAAACTTCTGAGTCTTTTCAAAGTACCGAAAAAGGCAGAAATTTTCCAAGTACCGAAATCAACAGAATTTTTCTAAGTTCCGAAATCATCAGAATTTTTCTAAGTACCGAAATCAGCAGAATTTCTCTAAGTACCGAAATCGTCAGAATTTTCTAAGTACCGAAATCGGCAGAATTTTTCTAAGTACCGAAAACTTCTGATTGTTTGATAAGTATCGAAATCGTAAGAATTTTCCTAAGTACCGAAATTGACTGAATTTTTCTAAGTACCGAAATCAACAGAATTTTTCTAAGTACCGAAAACTTTTGAATGTTTTCTAAGTACCGAAAAAGGCAGAATTTTTCAAAGTACCGAAATCGTCAGAATTTTCTAAGTACCGAAATCGGCAGAATTTTTATAAGTACCGAAAACTTCTGAATGTTTAATAAGTATCGAAATCGTAAGAAATTTCCTAAGTACCGAAATCGGCAGAATTTTTCTAAGTACCAAAAACGTCAGAAATTTTCTAAGTACTGCAAACTTCCTAGTCTTTTCAAAGTACCGAAAGAGGCAGAATTTTTCAAAGTACCGAAATCGTCAGAATTTTCTAAGTACCGAAATCGGCAGAATTTTTCTAAGTGCTGAAAACTTCTGAATGTTTAATAAGTATCGAAATGGTAAGAATTTTCCTAAGTAACGAAATCGGCGGAATTTTTCTAAGTACCGAAAACGTCAGAAATTTTCTAAGTACTGAAAACTTCTGAGTCTTTTCAAAGTACCGAAAAAGGCAGAAATTTTCCAAGTACCGAAATCAACAGAATTTTTCTAAGTACCGAAAACGTCAGTAATTTTCTAAGTACCGAAAACTTCTGAATGTATTCTAAGTACCGAAAAAGGCAGAAATTTTCTAAGTACCGAAAACTTCTGAATGTTTTCTAAGTACCGAAATCGACAGAATTCTTCTAAGTACCGAAATCGTCAGAATTTTTCTAAGTACCGAAATCGTCAGAAATTTTCTAAGTACCGAAAACTTCTGAGTCTTTTCAAAGTACCGAAAAAGGCAAAAATTTTCTAAGTAATGAAATCAAAAGAATTTTTCTAAGTACCGAAAACGTCAGAAATTTTCTAAGTACCGAAAACTTCCGAGTCTTTTCTAAGTACCGAAATCGACAGAATTTTTCTAAGTACCGAAATCAACAGAATTTTTCTAAGTACCGAAATCGGCAGAATTTTTCTAAGTACCGGAAACTTTTGAATGTTTAATAAGTATCGAAATCGTAAGCATTTTTCTAAGTACCGAAAATGTCAGAAATTTTCTAAGTACCGAAAACGTCAGATATTTTCTAAGTACTGAAAACTTCTGAGTCTTTTCAAAGTACCGAAAAAGGCAGAAATTTTCCAAGTACCGAAATCAACAGAATTTTTCTAAGTTCCGAAATCATCAGAATTTTTCTAAGTACCGAAATCAGCAGAATTTCTCTAAGTACCGAAATCGTCAGAATTTTCTAAGTACCGAAATCGGCAGAATTTTTCTAAGTACCGAAAACTTCTGATTGTTTGATAAGTATCGAAATCGTAAGAATTTTCCTAAGTACCGAAATTGACTGAATTTTTCTAAGTACCGAAATCAACAGAATTTTTCTAAGTACCGAAAACTTTTGAATGTTTTCTAAGTACCGAAAAAGGCAGAATTTTTCAAAGTACCGAAATCGTCAGAATTTTCTAAGTACCGAAATCGGCAGAATTTTTATAAGTACCGAAAACTTCTGAATGTTTAATAAGTATCGAAATCGTAAGAAATTTCCTAAGTACCGAAATCGGCAGAATTTTTCTAAGTACCAAAAACGTCAGAAATTTTCTAAGTACTGCAAACTTCCTAGTCTTTTCAAAGTACCGAAAGAGGCAGAATTTTTCAAAGTACCGAAATCGTCAGAATTTTCTAAGTACCGAAATCGGCAGAATTTTTCTAAGTGCTGAAAACTTCTGAATGTTTAATAAGTATCGAAATGGTAAGAATTTTCCTAAGTAACGAAATCGGCGGAATTTTTCTAAGTACCGAAAACGTCAGAAATTTTCTAAGTACTGAAAACTTCTGAGTCTTTTCAAAGTACCGAAAAAGGCAGAAATTTTCCAAGTACCGAAATCAACAGAATTTTTCTAAGTACCGAAAACGTCAGTAATTTTCTAAGTACCGAAAACTTCTGAATGTATTCTAAGTACCGAAAAAGGCAGAAATTTTCTAAGTACCGAAAACTTCTGAATGTTTTCTAAGTACCGAAATCGACAGAATTCTTCTAAGTACCGAAATCGTCAGAATTTTTCTAAGTACCGAAATCGTCAGAAATTTTCTAAGTACCGAAAACTTCTGAGTCTTTTCAAAGTACCGAAAAAGGCAAAAATTTTCTAAGTAATGAAATCAAAAGAATTTTTCTAAGTACCGAAAACGTCAGAAATTTTCTAAGTACCGAAAACTTCCGAGTCTTTTCTAAGTACCGAAATCGACAGAATTTTTCTAAGTACCGAAATCAACAGAATTTTTCTAAGTACCGAAATCGGCAGAATTTTTCTAAGTACCGGAAACTTTTGAATGTTTAATAAGTATCGAAATCGTAAGCATTTTTCTAAGTACCGAAAATGTCAGAAATTTTCTAAGTACCGAAAACGTCAGATATTTTCTAAGTACAGAAAACTTCTGAGTCTTTTCAAAGTACCGAAAAAGGCAGAAATTTTCCAAGTACCGAAATCAACAGAATTTTTCTAAGTTCCGAAATCATCAGAATTTTTCTAAGTACCGAAATCAGCAGAATTTCTCTAAGTACCGAAATCGTCAGAATTTTCTAAGTACCGAAATCGGCAGAATTTTTCTAAGTACCGAAAACTTCTGAATGTTTAATAAGTATCGAAATCGTAAGAATTTTCCTAAGTACCGAAATTGACTGAATTTTTCTAAGTACCGAAATCAACAGAATTTTTCTAAGTACCTAAAACTTTTGAATGTTTTCTAAGTACCGAAAAAGGCAGAAATTTTCTAAGTACCGAAAACTTCTGAATGTTTTCTAAGTACCGAAATCGTCAGAATTTTTCTAAGTACCGAAATCGTCCGAAATTTTCTAAGTACCGAAATCTTCTGAGTCTTTTCAAAGTACCGAAAAAGGCAGAAATTTTCTAAGTACCGAAATCAACAGAATTTTTCTAAGTACTGAAAAAGTCAGAAATTTTCAAAGTACCGATAACGTCAGAAATATTCTAAGTACCGAAATCGTCTGAATTTTTCTAAGTACCGAAATCGTGTGAAATTTTCAAAATACCGAAAACTTCTGAGTCTTTTTAAAGTACCGAAAAAGGCAGAACATCAGAAATTTACTAAGTACCGAAAACTTCCGAGTCTTTTCAAAGTACCGAAAAAGGCTGAAATTTTCAAAGTACCGAAATCAAAAGAATTTTTCTAAGTACCGATAACGTCAAAAATTTTCTAAGTACCGAAAACTTCCGAGTCTTTTCTAAGTACTGAAATCGGCAGAATTCTTCTAAGTACCGAAATCGTCAGAATTTTTCTAAGTACCGAAATCGTCAGAAATTTTCTAAGTACCGAAAACTTCTGAGTCTTTTCAAAGTACCGAAAAAGGCAGAAATTTTCTAAGTAATGAAATCAAAAGAATTTTTCTAAGTACCGAAAACGTCAGAAATTTTCTAAGTACCGAAAACTTCCGAGTCTTTTCTAAGTACCGAAATCGACAGAATTTTTCTAAGTACCGAAATCAACAGAATTTTTCTAAGTACCGAAATCGGCAGAATTTTTCTAAGTACCGGAAACTTTTGAATGTTTAATAAGTATCGAAATCGTAAGCATTTTTCTAAGTACCGAAAATGTCAGAAATTTTCTAAGTACCGAAAACGTCAGATATTTTCTAAGTACTGAAAACTTCTGAGTCTTTTCAAAGTACCGAAAAAGGCAGAAATTTTCCAAGTACCGAAATCAACAGAATTTTTCTAAGTTCCGAAATCATCAGAATTTTTCTAAGTACCGAAATCAGCAGAATTTCTCTAAGTACCGAAATCGTCAGAATTTTCTAAGTACCGAAATCGGCAGAATTTTTCTAAGTACCGAAAACTTCTGATTGTTTGATAAGTATCGAAATCGTAAGAATTTTCCTAAGTACCGAAATTGACTGAATTTTTCTAAGTACCGAAATCAACAGAATTTTTCTAAGTACCGAAAACTTTTGAATGTTTTCTAAGTACCGAAAAAGGCAGAATTTTTCAAAGTACCGAAATCGTCAGAATTTTCTAAGTACCGAAATCGGCAGAATTTTTCTAAGTACCGAAAACTTCTGAATGTTTAATAAGTATCGAAATCGTAAGAAATTTCCTAAGTACCGAAATCGGCAGAATTTTTCTAAGTACCAAAAACGTCAGAAATTTTCTAAGTACTGCAAACTTCCTAGTCTTTTCAAAGTACCGAAAGAGGCAGAATTTTTCAAAGTACCGAAATCGTCAGAATTTTCTAAGTACCGAAATCGGCAGAATTTTTCTAAGTGCTGAAAACTTCTGAATGTTTAATAAGTATCGAAATGGTAAGAATTTTCCTAAGTAACGAAATCGGCGGAATTTTTCTAAGTACCGAAAACGTCAGAAATTTTCTAAGTACTGAAAACTTCTGAGTCTTTTCAAAGTACCGAAAAAGGCAGAAATTTTCCAAGTACCGAAATCAACAGAATTTTTCTAAGTACCGAAAACGTCAGAAATTTTCTAAGTACCGAAAACTTCTGAATGTATTCTAAGAACCGAAAAAGGCAGAAATTTTCTAAGTACCGAAAACTTCTGAATGTTTTCTAAGTTCCGAAATCGACAGAATTTTTCTAAGTACCGAAATCGTCAGAATTTTTCTAAGTACCGAAATCGTCAGAAATTTTCTAAGTACCGAAAACTTCTGAGTCTTTTCAAAGTACCGAAAAAGGCAGAAATTTTCTAAGTAATGAAATCAAAAGAATTTTTCTAAGTACCGAAAACGTCAGAAATTTTCTAAGTACCGAAAACTTCCGAGTCTTTTCTAAGTACCGAAATCGACAGAATTTTTCTAAGTACCGAAATCAACAGAATTTTTCTAAGTACCGAAATCGGCAGAATTTTTCTAAGTACCGGAAACTTTTGAATGTTTAATAAGTATCGAAATCGTAAGCATTTTTCTAAGTACCGAAAATGTCAGAAATTTTCTAAGTACCGAAAACGTCAGATATTTTCTAAGTACTGAAAACTTCTGAGTCTTTTCAAAGTACCGAAAAAGGCAGAAATTTTCCAAGTACCGAAATCAACAGAATTTTTCTAAGTTCCGAAATCATCAGAATTTTTCTAAGTACCGAAATCAGCAGAATTTCTCTAAGTACCGAAATCGTCAGAATTTTCTAAGTACCGAAATCGGCAGAATTTTTCTAAGTACCGAAAACTTCTGAATGTTTAATAAGTATCGAAATCGTAAGAATTTTCCTAAGTACCGAAATTGACTAAATTTTTCTAAGTACCGAAATCAACAGAATTTTTCTAAGTACCTAAAACTTTTGAATGTTTTCTAAGTACCGAAAAAGGCAGAAATTTTCTAAGTACCGAAAACTTCTGAATGTTTTCTAAGTACCGAAATCGTCAGAATTTTTCTAAGTACCGAAATCGTCCGAAATTTTCTAAGTACCGAAATCTTCTGAGTCTTTTCAAAGTACCGAAAAAGGCAGAAATTTTCTAAGTACCGAAATCAACAGAATTTTTCTAAGTACTGAAAAAGTCAGAAATTTTCAAAGTACCGATAACGTCAGAAATATTCTAAGTACCGAAATCGTCTGAATTTTTCTAAGTACCGAAATCGTGTGAAATTTTCAAAATACCGAAAACTTCTGAGTCTTTTTAAAGTACCGAAAAAGGCAGAACATCAGAAATTTACTAAGTACCGAAAACTTCCGAGTCTTTTCCAAGTACTGAAATCGGCAGAATTTTTCTAAGTACCGAAAACGACAGAAATTTTCTAAGTATCGAAAACGTCAGAAATTTTTTAAGTACTGAAAACTTCTGAGTCTTTTCAAAGTACCGAAAAAGGCAGAAATTTTCCAAGTACCGAAATCAGCAGAATTTTTCTAAATTCCGAAATCATCAGAATTTTTCTAAGTACCGAAAACGTCAGAAATTTTCTAAGTACCGAAAACTTCCAAGTCTTTTCTAAGTACCGAGATCGACAGAATTTTTCTAAGTACCGAAAACTTCTGAATGTTTAATAAGTATCGAAATCGTAAGAATTTTCCTAAGTTCCGAAATCGGCAGAATTTTTCTAAGTACCGAAAACGTCAGAAATTTTCTAAGTACTGAAAACTTCTGAGTCTTTTCAAAGTACCGAAAAAGGCAGAAATTTTCCAAGTACCGAAATCAACAGAATTTTTCTAAGTACCGAAAACGTCAGAAATTTTCTAAGTACCGAAAACTTCTGAATGTATTCTAAGAACCGAAAAAGGCAGAAATTTTCTAAGTACCGAAAACTTCTGAATGTTTTCTAAGTTCCGAAATCGACAGAATTTTTCTAAGTACCGAAATCGTCAGAATTTTTCTAAGTACCGAAATCGTCAGAAATTTTCTAAGTACCGAAAACTTCTGAGTCTTTTCAAAGTACCGAAAAAGGCAGAAATTTTCTAAGTAATGAAATCAAAAGAATTTTTCTAAGTACCGAAAACGTCAGAAATTTTCTAAGTACCGAAAACTTCCGAGTCTTTTCTAAGTACCGAAATCGACAGAATTTTTCTAAGTACCGAAATCAACAGAATTTTTCTAAGTTCCGAAATCATCAGAATTTTTCTAAGTACCGAAATCAGCAGAATTTCTCTAAGTACCGAAATCGTCAGAATTTTCTAAGTACCGAAATCGGCAGAATTTTTCTAAGTACCGAAAACTTCTGATTGTTTGATAAGTATCGAAATCGTAAGAATTTTCCTAAGTACCGAAATTGACTGAATTTTTCTAAGTACCGAAATCAACAGAATTTTTCTAAGTACCGAAAACTTTTGAATGTTTTCTAAGTACCGAAAAAGGCAGAATTTTTCAAAGTACCGAAATCGTCAGAATTTTCTAAGTACCGAAATCGGCAGAATTTTTATAAGTACCGAAAACTTCTGAATGTTTAATAAGTATCGAAATCGTAAGAAATTTCCTAAGTACCGAAATCGGCAGAATTTTTCTAAGTACCAAAAACGTCAGAAATTTTCTAAGTACTGCAAACTTCCTAGTCTTTTCAAAGTACCGAAAGAGGCAGAATTTTTCAAAGTACCGAAATCGTCAGAATTTTCTAAGTACCGAAATCGGCAGAATTTTTCTAAGTGCTGAAAACTTCTGAATGTTTAATAAGTATCGAAATGGTAAGAATTTTCCTAAGTAACGAAATCGGCGGAATTTTTCTAAGTACCGAAAACGTCAGAAATTTTCTAAGTACCGAAAACTTCCGAGTCTTTTCTAAGTACCGAAATCGACAGAATTTTTCTAAGTACCGAAATCAACAGAATTTTTCTAAGTACCGAAATCGGCAGAATTTTTCTAAGTACCGGAAACTTTTGAATGTTTAATAAGTATCGAAATCGTAAGCATTTTTCTAAGTACCGAAAATGTCAGAAATTTTCTAAGTACCGAAAACGTCAGATATTTTCTAAGTACAGAAAACTTCTGAGTCTTTTCAAAGTACCGAAAAAGGCAGAAATTTTCCAAGTACCGAAATCAACAGAATTTTTCTAAGTTCCGAAATCATCAGAATTTTTCTAAGTACCGAAATCAGCAGAATTTCTCTAAGTACCGAAATCGTCAGAATTTTCTAAGTACCGAAATCGGCAGAATTTTTCTAAGTACCGAAAACTTCTGAATGTTTAATAAGTATCGAAATCGTAAGAATTTTCCTAAGTACCGAAATTGACTGAATTTTTCTAAGTACCGAAATCAACAGAATTTTTCTAAGTACCTAAAACTTTTGAATGTTTTCTAAGTACCGAAAAAGGCAGAAATTTTCTAAGTACCGAAAACTTCTGAATGTTTTCTAAGTACCGAAATCGTCAGAATTTTTCTAAGTACCGAAATCGTCCGAAATTTTCTAAGTACCGAAATCTTCTGAGTCTTTTCAAAGTACCGAAAAAGGCAGAAATTTTCTAAGTACCGAAATCAACAGAATTTTTCTAAGTACTGAAAAAGTCAGAAATTTTCAAAGTACCGATAACGTCAGAAATATTCTAAGTACCGAAATCGTCTGAATTTTTCTAAGTACCGAAATCGTGTGAAATTTTCAAAATACCGAAAACTTCTGAGTCTTTTTAAAGTACCGAAAAAGGCAGAACATCAGAAATTTACTAAGTACCGAAAACTTCCGAGTCTTTTCAAAGTACCGAAAAAGGCTGAAATTTTCAAAGTACCGAAATCAAAAGAATTTTTCTAAGTACCGATAACGTCAAAAATTTTCTAAGTACCGAAAACTTCCGAGTCTTTTCTAAGTACTGAAATCGGCAGAATTCTTCTAAGTACCGAAATCGTCAGAATTTTTCTAAGTACCGAAATCGTCAGAAATTTTCTAAGTACCGAAAACTTCTGATTCTTTTCAAAGTACCGAAAAAGGCAGAAATTTTCTAAGTAATGAAATCAAAAGAATTTTTCTAAGTACCGAAAACGTCAGAAATTTTCTAAGTACCGAAAACTTCCGAGTCTTTTCTAAGTACCGAAATCGACAGAATTTTTCTAAGTACCGAAATCAACAGAATTTTTCTAAGTACCGAAATCGGCAGAATTTTTCTAAGTACCGGAAACTTTTGAATGTTTAATAAGTATCGAAATCGTAAGCATTTTTCTAAGTACCGAAAATGTCAGAAATTTTCTAAGTACCGAAAACGTCAGATATTTTCTAAGTACTGAAAACTTCTGAGTCTTTTCAAAGTACCGAAAAAGGCAGAAATTTTCCAAGTACCGAAATCAACAGAATTTTTCTAAGTTCCGAAATCATCAGAATTTTTCTAAGTACCGAAATCAGCAGAATTTCTCTAAGTACCGAAATCGTCAGAATTTTCTAAGTACCGAAATCGGCAGAATTTTTCTAAGTACCGAAAACTTCTGATTGTTTGATAAGTATCGAAATCGTAAGAATTTTCCTAAGTACCGAAATTGACTGAATTTTTCTAAGTACCGAAATCAACAGAATTTTTCTAAGTACCGAAAACTTTTGAATGTTTTCTAAGTACCGAAAAAGGCAGAATTTTTCAAAGTACCGAAATCGTCAGAATTTTCTAAGTACCGAAATCGGCAGAATTTTTCTAAGTACCGAAAACTTCTGAATGTTTAATAAGTATCGAAATCGTAAGAAATTTCCTAAGTACCGAAATCGGCAGAATTTTTCTAAGTACCAAAAACGTCAGAAATTTTCTAAGTACTGCAAACTTCCTAGTCTTTTCAAAGTACCGAAAGAGGCAGAATTTTTCAAAGTACCGAAATCGTCAGAATTTTCTAAGTACCGAAATCGGCAGAATTTTTCTAAGTGCTGAAAACTTCTGAATGTATTCTAAGTACCGAAAAAGGCAGAAATTTTCTAAGTACCGAAAACTTCTGAATGTTTTCTAAGTACCGAAATCGACAGAATTCTTCTAAGTACCGAAATCGTCAGAATTTTTCTAAGTACCGAAATCGTCAGAAATTTTCTAAGTACCGAAAACTTCTGAGTCTTTTCAAAGTACCGAAAAAGGCAGAAATTTTCTAAGTAATGAAATCAAAAGAATTTTTCTAAGTACCGAAAACGTCAGAAATTTTCTAAGTACCGAAAACTTCCGAGTCTTTTCTAAGTACCGAAATCGACAGAATTTTTCTAAGTACCGAAATCAACAGAATTTTTCTAAGTACCGAAATCGGCAGAATTTTTCTAAGTACCGGAAACTTTTGAATGTTTAATAAGTATCGAAATCGTAAGCATTTTTCTAAGTACCGAAAATGTCAGAAATTTTCTAAGTACCGAAAACGTCAGATATTTTCTAAGTACAGAAAACTTCTGAGTCTTTTCAAAGTACCGAAAAAGGCAGAAATTTTCCAAGTACCGAAATCAACAGAATTTTTCTAAGTTCCGAAATCATCAGAATTTTTCTAAGTACCGAAATCAGCAGAATTTCTCTAAGTACCGAAATCGTCAGAATTTTCTAAGTACCGAAATCGGCAGAATTTTTCTAAGTACCGAAAACTTCTGAATGTTTAATAAGTATCGAAATCGTAAGAATTTTCCTAAGTACCGAAATTGACTGAATTTTTCTAAGTACCGAAATCAACAGAATTTTTCTAAGTACCTAAAACTTTTGAATGTTTTCTAAGTACCGAAAAAGGCAGAAATTTTCTAAGTACCGAAAACTTCTGAATGTTTTCTAAGTACCGAAATCGTCAGAATTTTTCTAAGTACCGAAATCGTCCGAAATTTTCTAAGTACCGAAATCTTCTGAGTCTTTTCAAAGTACCGAAAAAGGCAGAAATTTTCTAAGTACCGAAATCAACAGAATTTTTCTAAGTACTGAAAAAGTCAGAAATTTTCAAAGTACCGATAACGTCAGAAATATTCTAAGTACCGAAATCGTCTGAATTTTTCTAAGTACCGAAATCGTGTGAAATTTTCAAAATACCGAAAACTTCTGAGTCTTTTTAAAGTACCGAAAAAGGCAGAACATCAGAAATTTACTAAGTACCGAAAACTTCCGAGTCTTTTCAAAGTACCGAAAAAGGCTGAAATTTTCAAAGTACCGAAATCAAAAGAATTTTTCTAAGTACCGATAACGTCAAAAATTTTCTAAGTACCGAAAACTTCCGAGTCTTTTCTAAGTACTGAAATCGGCAGAATTCTTCTAAGTACCGAAATCGTCAGAATTTTTCTAAGTACCGAAATCGTCAGAAATTTTCTAAGTACCGAAAACTTCTGATTCTTTTCAAAGTACCGAAAAAGGCAGAAATTTTCTAAGTAATGAAATCAAAAGAATTTTTCTAAGTACCGAAAACGTCAGAAATTTTCTAAGTACCGAAAACTTCCGAGTCTTTTCTAAGTACCGAAATCGACAGAATTTTTCTAAGTACCGAAATCAACAGAATTTTTCTAAGTACCGAAATCGGCAGAATTTTTCTAAGTACCGGAAACTTTTGAATGTTTAATAAGTATCGAAATCGTAAGCATTTTTCTAAGTACCGAAAATGTCAGAAATTTTCTAAGTACCGAAAACGTCAGATATTTTCTAAGTACTGAAAACTTCTGAGTCTTTTCAAAGTACCGAAAAAGGCAGAAATTTTCCAAGTACCGAAATCAACAGAATTTTTCTAAGTTCCGAAATCATCAGAATTTTTCTAAGTACCGAAATCAGCAGAATTTCTCTAAGTACCGAAATCGTCAGAATTTTCTAAGTACCGAAATCGGCAGAATTTTTCTAAGTACCGAAAACTTCTGATTGTTTGATAAGTATCGAAATCGTAAGAATTTTCCTAAGTACCGAAATTGACTGAATTTTTCTAAGTACCGAAATCAACAGAAATTTTCTAAGTACCGAAAACTTTTGAATGTTTTCTAAGTACCGAAAAAGGCAGAATTTTTCAAAGTACCGAAATCGTCAGAATTTTCTAAGTACCGAAATCGGCAGAATTTTTCTAAGTACCGAAAACTTCTGAATGTTTAATAAGTATCGAAATCGTAAGAAATTTCCTAAGTACCGAAATCGGCAGAATTTTTCTAAGTACCAAAAACGTCAGAAATTTTCTAAGTACTGCAAACTTCCTAGTCTTTTCAAAGTACCGAAAGAGGCAGAATTTTTCAAAGTACCGAAATCGTCAGAATTTTCTAAGTACCGAAATCGGCAGAATTTTTCTAAATGCTGAAAACTTCTGAATGTTTAATAAGTATCGAAATGGTAAGAATTTTCCTAAGTAACGAAATCGGCGGAATTTTTCTAAGTACCGAAAACGTCAGAAATTTTCTAAGTACTGAAAACTTCTGAGTCTTTTCAAAGTACCGAAAAAGGCAGAAATTTTCCAAGTACCGAAATCAACAGAATTTTTCTAAGTACCGAAAACGTCAGTAATTTTCTAAGTACCGAAAACTTCTGAATGTATTCTAAGTACCGAAAAAGGCAGAAATTTTCTAAGTACCGAAAACTTCTGAATGTTTTCTAAGTACCGAAATCGACAGAATTCTTCTAAGTACCGAAATCGTCAGAATTTTTCTAAGTACCGAAATCGTCAGAAATTTTCTAAGTACCGAAAACTTCTGAGTCTTTTCAAAGTACCGAAAAAGGCAGAAATTTTCTAAGTAATGAAATCAAAAGAATTTTTCTAAGTACCGAAAACGTCAGAAATTTTCTAAGTACCGAAAACTTCCGAGTCTTTTCTAAGTACCGAAATCGACAGAATTTTTCTAAGTACCGAAATCAACAGAATTTTTCTAAGTACCGAAATCGGCAGAATTTTTCTAAGTACCGGAAACTTTTGAATGTTTAATAAGTATCGAAATCGTAAGCATTTTTCTAAGTACCGAAAATGTCAGAAATTTTCTAAGTACCGAAAACGTCAGATATTTTCTAAGTACTGAAAACTTCTGAGTCTTTTCAAAGTACCGAAAAAGGCAGAAATTTTCCAAGTACCGAAATCAACAGAATTTTTCTAAGTTCCGAAATCATCAGAATTTTTCTAAGTACCGAAATCAGCAGAATTTCTCTAAGTACCGAAATCGTCAGAATTTTCTAAGTACCGAAATCGGCAGAATTTTTCTAAGTACCGAAAACTTCTGAATGTTTAATAAGTATCGAAATCGTAAGAATTTTCCTAAGTACCGAAATTGACTGAATTTTTCTAAGTACCGAAATCAACAGAATTTTTCTAAGTACCTAAAACTTTTGAATGTTTTCTAAGTACCGAAAAAGGCAGAAATTTTCTAAGTACCGAAAACTTCTGAATGTTTTCTAAGTACCGAAATCGTCAGAATTTTTCTAAGTACCGAAATCGTCCGAAATTTTCTAAGTACCGAAATCTTCTGAGTCTTTTCAAAGTACCGAAAAAGGCAGAAATTTTCTAAGTACCGAAATCAACAGAATTTTTCTAAGTACTGAAAAAGTCAGAAATTTTCAAAGTACCGAAAACGTCAGAAATATTCTAAGTACCGAAATCGTCTGAATTTTTCTAAGTACCGAAATCGTGTGAAATTTTCAAAATACCGAAAACTTCTGAGTCTTTTTAAAGTACCGAAAAAGGCAGAACATCAGAAATTTACTAAGTACCGAAAACTTCCGAGTCTTTTCAAAGTACCGAAAAAGGCTGAAATTTTCAAAGTACCGAAATCAAAAGAATTTTTCTAAGTACCGATAACGTCAAAAATTTTCTAAGTACCGAAATCTTCCGAGTCTTTTCTAAGTACTGAAATCGGCAGAATTTTTCTAAGTACCGAAAACGGCAGAAATTTTCTAAGTATCGAAAACGTCAGAAATTTTTTAAGTACTGAAAACTTCTGAGTCTTTTCAAAGTACCGAAAAAGGCAGAAATTTTCCAAGTACCGAAATCAGCAGAATTTTTCTAAATTCCGAAATCATCAGAATTTTTCTAAGTACCGAAATCATCAGAATTTTTCTAAGTACCGAAAACGTCAGAAATTTTCTAAGTACCGAAAACTTCCGAGTCTTTTCTAAGTACCGAGATCGACAGAATTTTTCTATGTACCGAAAACTTCTGAATGTTTAATAAGTATCGAAATCGTAAGAATTTTCCTAAGTTCCGAAATCGGCAGAATTTTTCTAAGTACCGAAAACGTCAGAAATTTTCTAAGTACTGAAAACTTCTGAGTCTTTTCAAAGTACCGAAAAAGGCAGAAATTTTCCAAGTACCGAAATCAACAGAATTTTTCTAAGTACCGAAAACGTCAGAAATTTTCTAAGTACCGAAAACTTCTGAATGTATTCTAAGTACCGAAAAAGGCAGAAATTTTCTAAGTACCGAAAACTTCTGAATGTTTTCTAAGTACCGAAATCGACAGAATTCTTCTAAGTACCGAAATCGTCAAAATTTTTCTAAGTACCGAAATCGTCAGAAATTTTCTAAGTACCGAAAACTTCTGAGTCTTTTCAAAGTACCGAAAAAGGCAGAAATTTTCTAAGTAATGAAATCAAAAGAATTTTTCTAAGTACCGAAAACGTCAGAAATTTTCTAAGTACCGAAAACTTCCGAGTCTTTTCTAAGTACCGAAATCGACAGAATTTTTCTAAGTACCGAAATCAACAGAATTTTTCTAAGTACCGAAATCGGCAGAATTTTTCTAAGTTCCGGAAACTTTTGAATGTTTAATAAGTATCGAAATCGTAAGCATTTTTCTAAGTACCGAAAACGTCAGATATTTTCTAAGTACTGAAAACTTCTGAGTCTTTTCAAAGTACCGAAAAAGGCAGAAATTTTCCAAGTACCGAAATCAACAGAATTTTTCTAAGTTCCGAAATCATCAGAATTTTTCTAAGTACCGAAATCAGCAGAATTTCTCTAAGTACCGAAATCGTCAGAATTTTCTAAGTACCGAAATCGGCAGAATTTTTCTAAGTACCGAAAACTTCTGAATGTTTAATAAGTATCGAAATCGTAAGAATTTTCCTAAGTACCGAAATTGACTGAATTTTTCTAAGTACCGAAATCAACAGAATTTTTTTAAGTACCTAAAACTTTTGAATGTTTTCTAAGTACCGAAAAAGGCAGAAATTTTCTAAGTACCGAAAACTTCTGAATGTTTTCTAAGTACCGAAATCGTCAGAATTTTTCTTAGTACCGAAATCGTCCGAAATTTTCTAAGTACCGAAATCTTCTGAGTCTTTTCAAAGTACCGAAAAAGGCAGAAATTTTCTAAGTACCGAAATCAACAGAATTTTTCTAAGTACTGAAAAAGTCAGAAATTTTCAAAGTACCGATAACGTCAGAAATATTCTAAGTACCGAAATCGTCTGAATTTTTCTAAGTACCGAAATCGTGTGAAATTTTCAAAATACCGAAAACTTCTGAGTCTTTTTAAAGTACCGAAAAAGGCAGAACATCAGAAATTTACTAAGTACCGAAAACTTCCGAGTCTTTTCAAAGTACCGAAAAAGGCTGAAATTTTCAAAGTACCGAAATCAAAAGAATTTTTCTAAGTACCGATAACGTCAAAAATTTTCTAAGTACCGAAAACTTCCGAGTCTTTTCTAAGTACTGAAATCGGCAGAATTTTTCTAAGTACCGAAAACGGCAGAAATTTTCTAAGTATCGAAAACGTCAGAAATTTTTTAAGTACTGAAAACTTCTGAGTCTTTTCAAAGTACCGAAAAAGGCAGAAATTTTCCAAGTACCGAAATCAGCAGAATTTTTCTAAATTCCGAAATCATCAGAATTTTTCTAAGTACCGAAATCATCAGAATTTTTCTAAGTACCGAAAACGTCAGAAATTTTCTAAGTACCGAAAACTTCCGAGTCTTTTCTAAGTACCGAGATCGACAGAATTTTTCTAAGTACCGAAAACTTCTGAATGTTTAATAAGTATCGAAATCGTAAGAATTTTCCTAAGTTCCGAAATCGGCAGAATTTTTCTAAGTACCGAAAACGTCAGAAATTTTCTAAGTACTGAAAACTTCTGAGTCTTTTCAAAGTACCGAAAAAGGCAGAAATTTTCCAAGTACCGAAATCAACAGAATTTTTCTAAGTACCGAAAACGTCAGAAATTTTCTAAGTACCGAAAACTTCTGAATGTATTCTAAGTACCGAAAAAGGCAGAAATTTTCTAAGTACCGAAATCAGCAGAATTTTTCTAAATTCCGAAATCATCAGAATTTTTCTAAGTACCGAAATCATCAGAATTTTTCTAAGTACCGAAAACGTCAGAAATTTTCTAAGTACCGAAAACTTCCGAGTCTTTTCTAAGTACCGAGATCGACAGAATTTTTCTAAGTACCGAAAACTTCTGAATGTTTAATAAGTATCGAAATCGTAAGAATTTTCCTAAGTTCCGAAATCGGCAGAATTTTTCTAAGTACCGAAAACGTCAGAAATTTTCCAAGTACTGAAAACTTCTGAGTCTTTTCAAAGTACCGAAAAAGGCAGAAATTTTCCAAGTACCGAAATCAACAGAATTTTTCTAAGTACCGAAAACGTCAGAAATTTTCTAAGTACCGAAAACTTCTGAATGTATTCTAAGTACCGAAAAAGGCAGAAATTTTCTAAGTACCGAAAACTTCTGAATGTTTTCTAAGTACCGAAATCGACAGAATTCTTCTAAGTACCGAAATCGTCAAAATTTTTCTAAGTACCGAAATCGTCAGAAATTTTCTAAGTACCGAAAACTTCTGAGTCTTTTCAAAGTACCGAAAAAGGCAGAAATTTTCTAAGTAATGAAATCAAAAGAATTTTTCTAAGTACCGAAAACGTCAGAAATTTTCTAAGTACCGAAAACTTCCGAGTCTTTTCTAAGTACCGAAATCGACAGAATTTTTCTAAGTACCGAAATCAACAGAATTTTTCTAAGTACCGAAATCGGCAGAATTTTTCTAAGTTCCGGAAACTTTTGAATGTTTAATAAGTATCGAAATCGTAAGCATTTTTCTAAGTACCGAAATCGTGTGAAATTTTCAAAATACCGAAAACTTCTGAATGTTTTCTAAGTACCGAAATCAGCAGAATTTCTCTAAGTACCGAAATCGTCAGAATTTTCTAAGTACCGAAATCGTCTGAATTTTTCTAAGTACCGAAATCGTGTGAAATTTTCAAAATACCGAAAACTTCTGAGTCTTTTTAAAGTACCGAAAAAGGCAGAACATCAGAAATTGACTAAGTACCGAAAACTTCCGAGTCTTTTCAAAGTACCGAAAAAGGCTGAAATTTTCTAAGTACCGAAATCAAAAGAATTTTTCTAAGTACCGAAAACGTCAAAAATTTTCTAAGTACCGATAACTTCCGAGTCTTTTCTAAGTACTGAAATCGGCAGAATTTTTCTAAGTACCGAAAACGGCAGAAATTTTCTAAGTATCGAAAACGTCAGAAATTTTCTAAGTACTGAAAACTTCTGAGTCTTTTCAAAGTACCGAAAAAGGCAGAAATTTTCCAAGTACCGAAATCGACAGAATTTTTCTAAGTACCGAAAACGTCAGAAATTTTCTAAGTATCGAAAAGGTCAGAAATTTACTAAGATCCGAAATCATCAGAATTTTTCTAAGTACCGAATTCGTAAGAATTTTCTAAGTACCGAAATCGTCAGAATTTTTCTAAGTACCGAAATCAAAAGAATTTTTCGAAGTACCGAAAACGTCAGAAATTTTCTAAGTACTGCAAACTTCCTAGTCTTTTCAAAGTACCGAAAGAGGCAGAATTTTTCAAAGTACCGAAATCGTCAGAATTTTCTAAGTACCGAAATCGGCAGAATTTTTCTAAGTACCGAAAACTTCTGAATGTTTAATAAGTATCGAAATCGTAAGAATTTTCCTAAGTACCGAAATCGGCAGAATTTTTCTAAGTACCGAAAACGTCAGAAATTTTCTAAGTACTGAAAACTTCTGAGTCTTCTCAAAGTACCGAAAAAGGCAGAAATTTTCCAAGTACCGAAATCGTCAGAATTTTTCTAAGTACCGAAATCGTCAGAAATTTTCTAAGTACCGAAAACTTCTGAGTCTATTCAAAGTACCGAAAAAGGCAGAAATTTTCTAAGTAATGAAATCAAAAGAATTTTTCTAAGTACCGAAAACGTCAGAAATTTTCTAAGTACCGAAAACTTCCGAGTCTTTTCTAAGTACCGAAATCGACAGAATTTTTCTAAGTGCCGAAATCAACAGAATTTTTCTAAGTACCGAAATCGGCAGAATTTTTCTAAGTACCGGAAACTTTTGAATGTTTAATAAGTATCGAAATCGTAAGCATTTTTCTAAGTACCGAAAATGTCAGAAATTTTCTAAGTACCGAAAACGTCAGATATTTTCTAAGTACTGAAAACTTCTGAGTCTTTTCAAAGTACCGAAAAAGGCAGAAATTTTCCAAGTACCGAAATCAACAGAATTTTTCTAAGTTCCGAAATCATCAGAATTTTTCTAAGTACCGAAATCAGCAGAATTTCTCTAAGTACCGAAATCGTCAGAATTTTCTAAGTACCGAAATCGGCAGAATTTTTCTAAGTACCGAAAACTTCTGAATGTTTAATAAGTATCGAAATCGTAAGAATTTTCCTAAGTACCGAAATTGACTGAATTTTTCTAAGTACCGAAATCAACAGAATTTTTCTAAGTACCGAAAACTTTTGAATGTTTTCTAAGTACCGAAAAAGGCAGAATTTTTCAAAGTACCGAAATCGTCAGAATTTTCTAAGTACCGAAATCGGCAGAATTTTTCTAAGTACCGAAAACTTCTGAATGTTTAAAAAGTATCGAAATCGTAAGAATTTTCCTAAGTACAGAAATCGGCAGAATTTTTCTAAGTACCGAAAACGTCAGAAATTTTCTAAGTACTGCAAACTTCCTAGTCTTTTCAAAGTACCGAAAGAGGCTTAATTTTTCAAAGTACCGAAATCGTCAGAATTTTCTAAGTACCGAAATCGGCAGAATTTTTCTAAGTGCTGAAAACTTCTGAATGTTTAATAAGTATCGAAATCGTAAGAATTTTCCTAAGTAACGAAATCGGCGGAATTTTTCTAAGTACCGAAAACGTCAGAAATTTTCTAAGTACTGAAAACTTCTGAGTCTTTTCAAAGTACCGAAAAAGGCAGAAATTTTCCAAGTACCGAAATCAACAGAATTTTTCTAAGTACCGAAAACGTCAGAAATTTTCTAAGTACCGAAAACTTCTGAATGTATTCTAAGAACCGAAAAAGGCAGAAATTTTCTAAGTACCGAAAACTTCTGAATGTTTTCTAAGTTCCGAAATCGACAGAATTTTTCTAAGTACCGAAATCGTCAGAATTTTTCTAAGTACCGAAATCGTCAGAAATTTTCTAAGTACCGAAAACTTCTGAGTCTTTTCAAAGTACCGAAAAAGGCAGAAATTTTCTAAGTAATGAAATCAAAAGAATTTTTCTAAGTACCGAAAACGTCAGAAATTTTCTAAGTACCGAAAACTTCCGAGTCTTTTCTAAGTACCGAAATCGACAGAATTTTTCTAAGTACCGAAATCAACAGAATTTTTCTAAGTACCGAAATCGGCAGAATTTTTCTAAGTACCGGAAACTTTTGAATGTTTAATAAGTATCGAAATCGTAAGCATTTTTCTAAGTACCGAAAATGTCAGAAATTTTCTAAGTACCGAAAACGTCAGATATTTTCTAAGTACTGAAAACTTCTGAGTCTTTTCAAAGTACCGAAAAAGGCAGAAATTTTCCAAGTACCGAAATCAACAGAATTTTTCTAAGTTCCGAAATCATCAGAATTTTTCTAAGTACCGAAATCAGCAGAATTTCTCTAAGTACCGAAATCGTCAGAATTTTCTAAGTACCGAAATCGGCAGAATTTTTCTAAGTACCGAAAACTTCTGAATGTTTAATAAGTATCGAAATCGTAAGAATTTTCCTAAGTACCGAAATTGACTGAATTTTTCTAAGTACCGAAATCAACAGAATTTTTCTAAGTACCGAAAACTTTTGAATGTTTTCTAAGTACCGAAAAAGGCAGAATTTTTCAAAGTACCGAAATCGTCAGAATTTTCTAAGTACCGAAATCGGCAGAATTTTTCTAAGTACCGAAAACTTCTGAATGTTTAATAAGTATCGAAATCGTAAGAATTTTCCTAAGTACAGAAATCGGCAGAATTTTTCTAAGTACCGAAAACGTCAGAAATTTTCTAAGTACTGCAAACTTCCTAGTCTTTTCAAAGTACCGAAAGAGGCAGAATTTTTCAAAGTACCGAAATCGTCAGAATTTTCTAAGTACCGAAATCGGCAGAATTTTTCTAAGTGCTGAAAACTTCTGAATGTTTAATAAGTATCGAAATCGTAAGAATTTTCCTAAGTAACGAAATCGGCAGAATTTTTCTAAGTACCGAAAACGTCAGAAATTTTCTAAGTACTGAAAACTTCTGAGTCTTTTCAAAGTACCGAAAAAGGCAGAAATTTTCCAAGTACCGAAATCAACAGAATTTTTCTAAGTACCGAAAACGTCAGTAATTTTCTAAGTACCGAAAACTTCTGAATGTATTCTAAGTACCGAAAAAGGCAGAAATTTTCTAAGTACCGAAAACTTCTGAATGTTTTCTAAGTACCGAAATCGACAGAATTCTTCTAAGTACCGAAATCGTCAGAATTTTTCTAAGTACCGAAATCGTCAGAAATTTTCTAAGTACCGAAAACTTCTGAGTCTTTTCAAAGTACCGAAAAAGGCAGAAATTTTCTAAGTAATGAAATCAAAAGAATTTTTCTAAGTACCGAAAACGTCAGAAATTTTCTAAGTACCGAAAACTTCCGAGTCTTTTCTAAGTACCGAAATCGACAGAATTTTTCTAAGTACCGAAATCAACAGAATTTTTCTAAGTACCGAAATCGGCAGAATTTTTCTAAGTACCGGAAACTTTTGAATGTTTAATAAGTATCGAAATCGTAAGCATTTTTCTAAGTACCGAAAATGTCAGAAATTTTCTAAGTACCGAAAACGTCAGATATTTTCTAAGTACTGAAAACTTCTGAGTCTTTTCAAAGTACCGAAAAAGGCAGAAATTTTCCAAGTACCGAAATCAACAGAATTTTTCTAAGTTCCGAAATCATCAGAATTTTTCTAAGTACCGAAATCAGCAGAATTTCTCTAAGTACCGAAATCGTCAGAATTTTCTAAGTACCGAAATCGGCAGAATTTTTCTAAGTACCGAAAACTTCTGATTGTTTGATAAGTATCGAAATCGTAAGAATTTTCCTAAGTACCGAAATTGACTGAATTTTTCTAAGTACCGAAATCAACAGAATTTTTCTAAGTACCGAAAACTTTTGAATGTTTTCTAAGTACCGAAAAAGGCAGAATTTTTCAAAGTACCGAAATCGTCAGAATTTTCTAAGTACCGAATTCGGCAGAATTTTTCTAAGTACCGAAAACTTCTGAATGTTTAATAAGTATCGAAATCGTAAGAAATTTCCTAAGTACCGAAATCGGCAGAATTTTTCTAAGTACCAAAAACGTCAGAAATTTTCTAAGTACTGCAAACTTCCTAGTCTTTTCAAAGTACCGAAAGAGGCAGAATTTTTCAAAGTACCGAAATCGTCAGAATTTTCTAAGTACCGAAATCGGCAGAATTTTTCTAAGTGCTGAAAACTTCTGAATGTTTAATAAGTATCGAAATGGTAAGAATTTTCCTAAGTAACGAAATCGGCGGAATTTTCCTAAGTACCGAAAACGTCAGTAATTTTCTAAGTACCGAAAACTTCTGAATGTATTCTAAGTACCGAAAAAGGCAGAAATTTTCTAAGTACCGAAAACTTCTGAATGTTTTCTAAGTACCGAAATCGACAGAATTCTTCTAAGTACCGAAATCGTCAGAATTTTTCTAAGTTCCGAAATCGTCAGAAATTTTCTAAGTACCGAAAACTTCTGAGTCTTTTCAAAGTACCGAAAAAGGCAGAAATTTTCTAAGTAATGAAATCAAAAGAATTTTTCTAAGTACCGAAAACGTCAGAAATTTTCTAAGTACCGAAAACTTCCGAGTCTTTTCTAAGTACCGAAATCGACAGAATTTTTCTAAGTACCGAAATCAACAGAATTTTTCTAAGTACCGAAATCGGCAGAATTTTTCTAAGTACCGGAAACTTTTGAATGTTTAATAAGTATCGAAATCGTAAGCATTTTTCTAAGTACCGAAAATGTCAGAAATTTTCTAAGTACCGAAAACGTCAGATATTTTCTAAGTACTGAAAACTTCTGAGTCTTTTCAAAGTACCGAAAAAGGCAGAAATTTTCCAAGTACCGAAATCAACAGAATTTTTCTAAGTTCCGAAATCATCAGAATTTTTCTAAGTACCGAAATCAGCAGAATTTCTCTAAGTACCGAAATCGTCAGAATTTTCTAAGTACCGAAATCGGCAGAATTTTTCTAAGTACCGAAAACTTCTGAATGTTTAATAAGTATCGAAATCGTAAGAATTTTCCTAAGTACCGAAATTGACTGAATTTTTCTAAGTACCGAAATCAACAGAATTTTTCTAAGTACCTAAAACTTTTGAATGTTTTCTAAGTACCTAAAAAGGCAGAAATTTTCTAAGTACCGAAAACTTCTGAATGTTTTCTAAGTACCGAAATCGTCAGAATTTTTCTAAGTACCGAAATCGTCCGAAATTTTCTAAGTACCGAAATCTTCTGAGTCTTTTCAAAGTACGGAAAAAGGCAGAAATTTTCTAAGTACCGAAATCAACAGAATTTTTCTAAGTAGTGAAAAAGTCAGAAATTTTCAAAGTACCGATAACGTCAGAAATATTCTAAGTACCGAAATCGTCTGAATTTTTCTAAGTACCGAAATCGTGTGAAATTTTCAAAATACCGAAAACTTCTGAGTCTTTTTAAAGTACCGAAAAAGGCAGAACATCAGAAATTTACTAAGTACCGAAAACTTCCGAGTCTTTTCAAAGTACCGAAAAAGGCTGAAATTTTCAAAGTACCGAAATCAAAAGAATTTTTCTAAGTACCGATAACGTCAAAAATTTTCTAAGTACCGAAAACTTCCGAGTCTTTTCTAAGTACTGAAATCGGCAGAATTTTTCTAAGTACCGAAAACGGCAGAAATTTTCTAAGTATCGAAAACGTCAGAAATTTTTTAAGTACTGAAAACTTCTGAGTCTTTTCAAAGTACCGAAAAAGGCAGAAATTTTCCAAGTACCGAAATCAGCAGAATTTTTCTAAATTCCGAAATCATCAGAATTTTTCTAAGTACCGAAATCATCAGAATTTTTCTAAGTACCGAAAACGTCAGAAATTTTCTAAGTACCGAAAACTTCCGAGTCTTTTCTAAGTACCGAGATCGACAGAATTTTTCTAAGTACCGAAAACTTCTGAATGTTTAATAAGTATCGAAATCGTAAGAATTTTCCTAAGTTCCGAAATCGGCAGAATTTTTCTAAGTACCGAAAACGTCAGAAATTTTCTAAGTACTGAAAACTTCTGAGTCTTTTCAAAGTACCGAAAAAGGCAGAAATTTTCCAAGTACTGAAATCAACAGAATTTTTCTAAGTACCGAAAACGTCAGAAATTTTCTAAGTACCGAAAACTTCTGAATGTATTCTAAGTACCGAAAAAGGCAGAAATTTTCTAAGTACCGAAAACTTCTGAATGTTTTCTAAGTACCGAAATCGACAGAATTCTTCTAAGTACCGAAATCGTCAAAATTTTTCTAAGTACCGAAATCGTCAGAAATTTTCTAAGTACCGAAAACTTCTGAGTCTTTTCAAAGTACCGAAAAAGGCAGAAATTTTCTAAGTAATGAAATCAAAAGAATTTTTCTAAGTACCGAAAACGTCAGAAATTTTCTAAGTACCGAAAACTTCCGAGTCTTTTCTAAGTACCGAAATCGACAGAATTTTTCTAAGTACCGAAATCAACAGAATTTTTCTAAGTACCGAAATCGGCAGAATTTTTCTAAGTTCCGGAAACTTTTGAATGTTTAATAAGTATCGAAATCGTAAGCATTTTTCTAAGTACCGAAAATGTCAGAAATTTTCTAAGTACCGAAAACGTCAGATATTTTCTAAGTACTGAAAACTTCTGAGTCTTTTCAAAGTACCGAAAAAGGCAGAAATTTTCCAAGTACCGAAATCAACAGAATTTTTCTAAGTTCCGAAATCATCAGAATTTTTCTAAGTACCGAAATCAGCAGAATTTCTCTAAGTACCGAAATCGTCAGAATTTTCTAAGTACCGAAATCGTCTGAATTTTTCTAAGTACCGAAATCGTGTGAAATTTTCAAAATACCGAAAACTTCTGAGTCTTTTTAAAGTACCGAAAAAGGCAGAACATCAGAAATTGACTAAGTACCGAAAACTTCCGAGTCTTTTCAAAGTACCGAAAAAGGCTGAAATTTTCTAAGTACCGAAATCAAAAGAATTTTTCTAAGTACCGAAAACGTCAAAAATTTTCTAAGTACCGATAACTTCCGAGTCTTTTCTAAGTACTGAAATCGGCAGAATTTTTCTAAGTACCGAAAACGGCAGAAATTTTCTAAGTATCGAAAACGTCAGAAATTTTCTAAGTACTGAAAACTTCTGAGTCTTTTCAAAGTACCTAAAAAGGCAGAAATTTTCCAAGTACCGAAATCGACAGAATTTTTCTAAGTACCGAAAACGTCAGAAATTTTCTAAGTATCGAAAAGGTCAGAAATTTACTAAGATCCGAAATCATCAGAATTTTTCTAAGTACCGAATTCGTCAGAATTTTCTAAGTACCGAAATCGTCAGAATTTTTCTAAGTACCGAAATCAAAAGAATTTTTCGAAGTACCGAAAACGTCAGAAATTTTCTAAGTACTGCAAACTTCCTAGTCTTTTCAAAGTACCGAAATCGTCAGAATTTTTCAAAGTACCGAAATCGTCAGAATTTTCTAAGTACCGAAA
Organism: Parasteatoda tepidariorum; assembly: GCF_982258835.1. NCBI lineage: Eukaryota > Metazoa > Arthropoda > Arachnida > Araneae > Theridiidae > Parasteatoda > Parasteatoda tepidariorum. The sequence goes on from NW_028257439.1 coordinate 134,191, forward strand.
TCGGCAGAATTTTTCTAAGTACCGAAAACTTCTGAATGTTTAATAAGTATCGAAATCGTAAGAATTTTCCTAAGTACAGAAATCGGCAGAATTTTTCTAAGTACCGAAAACGTCAGAAATTTTCTAAGTACTGCAAACTTCCTAGTCTTTTCAAAGTACAGAAAGAGGCAGAATTTTTCAAAGTACCGAAATCGTCAGAATTTTCTAAGTACCGAAATCGGCAGAATTTTTCTAAGTGCTGAAAACTTCTGAATGTTTAATAAGTATCGAAATCGTAAGAATTTTCCTAAGTAACGAAATCGGCAGAATTTTTCTAAGTACCGAAAACGTCAGAAATTTTCTAAGTACTGAAAACTTCTGAGTCTTTTCAAAGTACCGAAAAAGGCAGAAATTTTCCAAGTACCGAAATCAACAGAATTTTTCTAAGTACCGAAAACGTCAGTAATTTTCTAAGTACCGAAAACTTCTGAATGTATTCTAAGTACCGAAAAAGGCAGAAATTTTCTAAGTACCCAAAACTTCTGAATGTTTTCTAAGTACCGAAATCGACAGAATTCTTCTAAGTACCGAAATCGTCAGAATTTTTCTAAGTACCGAAATCGTCAGAAATTTTCTAAGTACCGAAAACTTCTGAGTCTTTTCAAAGTACCGAAAAAGGCAGTAATTTTCTAAGTAATGAAATCAAAAGAATTTTTCTAAGTACCGAAAACGTCAGAAATTTTCTAAGTACCGAAAACTTCCGAGTCTTTTCTAAGTACCGAAATCGACAGAATTTTTCTAAGTACCGAAATCAACAGAATTTTTCTAAGTACCGAAATCGGCAGAATTTTTCTAAGTACCGGAAACTTTTGAATGTTTAATAAGTATCGAAATCGTAAGCATTTTTCTAAGTACCGAAAATGTCAGAATTTTTCTAAGTACCGAAAACGTCAGAAATTTTCTAAGTACTGAAAACTTCTGAGTCTTTTCAAAGTACCGAAAAAGGCAGAAATTTTCCAAGTACCGAAATCAACAGAATTTTTCTAAGTACCGAAAACGTCAGAAATTTTCTAAGTACCGAAAACTTCTGAATGTATTCTAAGAACCGAAAAAGGCAGAAATTTTCTAAGTACCGAAAACTTCTGAATGTTTTCTAAGTTCCGAAATCGACAGAATTTTTCTAAGTACCGAAATCGTCAGAATTTTTCTAAGTACCGAAATCGTCAGAAATTTTCTAAGTACCGAAAACTTCTGAGTCTTTTCAAAGTACCGAAAAAGGCAGAAATTTTCTAAGTAATGAAATCAAAAGAATTTTTCTAAGTACCGAAAACGTCAGAAATTTTCTAAGTACCGAAAACTTCCGAGTCTTTTCTAAGTACCGAAATCGACAGAATTTTTCTAAGTACCGAAATCGGCAGAATTTTTCTAAGTACCGGAAACTTTTGAATGTTTAATAAGTATCGAAATCGTAAGCATTTTTCTAAGTACCGAAAATGTCAGAAATTTTCTAAGTACCGAAAACGTCAGATATTTTCTAAGTACTGAAAACTTCTGAGTCTTTTCAAAGTACCGAAAAAGGCAGAAATTTTCCAAGTACCGAAATCAACAGAATTTTTCTAAGTTCCGATATCATCAGATTTTTTCTAAGTACCGAAATCAGCAGAATTTCTCTAAGAACCGAAATCGTCAGAATTTTCTAAGTACCGAAATCGGCAGAATTTTTCTAAGTACCGAAAACTTCTGAATGTTTAATAAGTATCGAAATCGTAAGAATTTTCCTAAGTACCGAAATTGACTGAATTTTTCTAAGTACCGAAATCAACAGAATTTTTCTAAGTACCGAAAACTTTTGAATGTTTTCTAAGTACCGAAAAAGGCAGAATTTTTCAAAGTACCGAAATCGTCAGAATTTTCTAAGTACCGAAATCGGCAGAATTTTTCTAAGTACCGAAAACTTCTGAATGTTTAATAAGTATCGAAATCGTAAGAATTTTCCTAAGTACAGAAATCGGCAGAATTTTTCTAAGTACCGAAAACGTCAGAAATTTTCTAAGTACTGCAAACTTCCTAGTCTTTTCAAAGTACCGAAAGAGGCAGAATTTTTCAAAGTACCGAAATCGTCAGAATTTTCTAAGTACCGAAATCGGCAGAATTTTTCTAAGTGCTGAAAACTTCTGAATGTTTAATAAGTATCGAAATCGTAAGAATTTTCCTAAGTAACGAAATCGGCAGAATTTTTCTAAGTACCGAAAACGTCAGAAATTTTCTAAGTACCGAAAACTTTTGAATGTTTTCTAAGTACCGAAAAAGGCAGAATTTTTCAAAGTACCGAAATCGTCAGAATTTTCTAAGTACCGAAATCGGCAGAATTTTTCTAAGTACCGAAAACTTCTGAATGTTTAATAAGTATCGAAATCGTAAGAAATTTCCTAAGTACCGAAATCGGCAGAATTTTTCTAAGTACCAAAAACGTCAGAAATTTTCTAAGTACTGCAAACTTCCTAGTCTTTTCAAAGTACCGAAAGAGGCAGAATTTTTCAAAGTACCGAAATCGTCAGAATTTTCTAAGTACCGAAATCGGCAGAATTTTTCTAAGTGCTGAAAACTTCTGAATGTTTAATAAGTATCGAAATGGTAAGAATTTTCCTAAGTAACGAAATCGGCGGAATTTTTCAAAGTACCGAAAACGTCAGAAATTTTCTAAGTACTGAAAACTTCTGAGTCTTTTCAAAGTACCGAAAAAGGCAGAAATTTTCCAAGTACCGAAATCAACAGAATTTTTCTAAGTACCGAAAACGTCAGTAATTTTCTAAGTACCGAAAACTTCTGAATGTATTCTAAGTACCGAAAAAGGCAGAAATTTTCTAAGTACCGAAAACTTCTGAATGTTTTCTAAGTACCGAAATCGACAGAATTCTTCTAAGTACCGAAATCGTCAGAATTTTTCTAAGTACCGAAATCGTCAGAAATTTTCTAAGTACCGAAAACTTCTGAGTCTTTTCAAAGTACCGAAAAAGGCAGAAATTTTCTAAGTAATGAAATCAAAAGAATTTTTCTAAGTACCGAAAACGTCAGAAATTTTCTAAGTACCGAAAACTTCCGAGTCTTTTCTAAGTACCGAAATCGACAGAATTTTTCTAAGTACCGAAATCAACAGAATTTTTCTAAGTACCGAAATCGGCAGAATTTTTCTAAGTACCGGAAACTTTTGAATGTTTAATAAGTATCGAAATCGTAAGCATTTTTCTAAGTACCGAAAATGTCAGAAATTTTCTAAGTACCGAAAACGTCAGATATTTTCTAAGTACTGAAAACTTCTGAGTCTTTTCAAAGTACCGAAAAAGGCAGAAATTTTCCAAGTACCGAAATCAACAGAATTTTTCTAAGTTCCGAAATCATCAGAATTTTTCTAAGTACCGAAATCAACAGAATTTTTCTAAGTACCGAAAACTTTTGAATGTTTTCTAAGTACCGAAAAAGGCAGAATTTTTCAAAGTACCGAAATCGTCAGAATTTTCTAAGTACCGAAATCGGCAGAATTTTTCTAAGTACCGAAAACTTCTGAATGTTTAATAAGTATCGAAATCGTAAGAATTTTCCTAAGTACAGAAATCGGCAGAATTTTTCTAAGTACCGAAAACGTCAGAAATTTTCTAAGTACTGCAAACTTCCTAGTCTTTTCAAAGTACCGAAAGAGGCAGAATTTTTCAAAGTACCGAAATCGTCAGAATTTTCTAAGTACCGAAATCGGCAGAATTTTTCTAAGTGCTGAAAACTTCTGAATGTTTAATAAGTATCGAAATCGTAAGAATTTTCCTAAGTAACGAAATCGGCAGAATTTTTCTAAGTACCGAAAACGTCAGAAATTTTCTAAGTACTGAAAACTTCTGAGTCTTTTCAAAGTACCGAAAAAGGCAGAAATTTTCCAAGTACCGAAATCAACAGAATTTTTCTAAGTACCGAAAACGTCAGTAATTTTCTAAGTACCGAAAACTTCTGAATGTATTCTAAGTACCGAAAAAGGCAGTAATTTTCTAAGTAATGAAATCAAAAGAATTTTTCTAAGTACCGAAATCGTCAGAAATTTTCTAAGTACCGAAAACTTCCGAGTCTTTTCTAAGTACCGAAATCGACAGAATTTTTCTAAGTACCGAAATCAACAGAATTTTTCTAAGTACCGAAATCGGCAGAATTTTTCTAAGTACCGGAAACTTTTGAATGTTTAATAAGTATCGAAATCGTAAGCATTTTTCTAAGTACCGAAAATGTCAGAAATTTTCTAAGTACCGAAAACGTCAGATATTTTCTAAGTACTGAAAACTTCTGAGTCTTTTCAAAGTACCGAAAAAGGCAGAAATTTTCCAAGTACCGAAATCAACAGAATTTTTCTAAGTTCCGAAATCATCAGAATTTTTCTAAGTACCGAAATCAGCAGAATTTCTCTAAGTACCGAAATCGTCAGAATTTTCTAAGTACCGAAATCGGCAGAATTTTTCTAAGTACCGAAAACTTCTGATTGTTTGATAAGTATCGAAATCGTAAGAATTTTCCTAAGTACCGAAATTGACTGAATTTTTCTAAGTACCGAAATCAACAGAATTTTTCTAAGTACCGAAAACTTTTGAATGTTTTCTAAGTACCGAAAAAGGCAGAATTTTTCAAAGTACCGAAATCGTCAGAATTTTCTAAGTACCGAAATCGGCAGAATTTTTCTAAGTACCGAAAACTTCTGAATGTTTAATAAGTATCGAAATCGTAAGAAATTTCCTAAGTACCGAAATCGGCAGAATTTTTCTAAGTACCAAAAACGTCAGAAATTTTCTAAGTACTGCAAACTTCCTAGTCTTTTCAAAGTACCGAAAGAGGCAGAATTTTTCAAAGTACCGAAATCGTCAGAATTTTCTAAGTACCGAAATCGGCAGAATTTTTCTAAGTGCTGAAAACTTCTGAATGTTTAATAAGTATCGAAATGGTAAGAATTTTCCTAAGTAACGAAATCGGCGGAATTTTTCTAAGTACCGAAAACGTCAGAAATTTTCTAAGTACTGAAAACTTCTGAGTCTTTTCAAAGTACCGAAAAAGGCAGAAATTTTCCAAGTACCGAAATCAACAGAATTTTTCTAAGTACCGAAAACGTCAGTAATTTTCTAAGTACCGAAAACTTCTGAATGTATTCTAAGTACCGAAAAAGGCAGAAATTTTCTAAGTACCGAAAACTTCTGAATGTTTTCTAAGTACCGAAATCGACAGAATTCTTCTAAGTACCGAAATCGTCAGAATTTTTCTAAGTACCGAAATCGTCAGAAATTTTCTAAGTACCGAAAACTTCTGAGTCTTTTCAAAGTACCGAAAAAGGCAGTAATTTTCTAAGTAATGAAATCAAAAGAATTTTTCTAAGTACCGAAAACGTCAGAAATTTTCTAAGTACCGAAAACTTCCGAGTCTTTTCTAAGTACCGAAATCGACAGAATTTTTCTAAGTACCGAAATCAACAGAATTTTTCTAAGTACCGAAATCGGCAGAATTTTTCTAAGTACCGGAAACTTTTGAATGTTTAATAAGTATCGAAATCGTAAGCATTTTTCTAAGTACCGAAAATGTCAGAAATTTTCTAAGTACCGAAAACGTCAGATATTTTCTAAGTACTGAAAACTTCTGAGTCTTTTCAAAGTACCGAAAAAGGCAGAAATTTTCCAAGTACCGAAATCAACAGAATTTTTCTAAGTTCCGAAATCATCAGAATTTTTCTAAGTACCGAAATCAGCAGAATTTCTCTAAGTACCGAAATCGTCAGAATTTTCTAAGTACCGAAATCGGCAGAATTTTTCTAAGTACCGAAAACTTCTGATTGTTTGATAAGTATCGAAATCGTAAGAATTTTCCTAAGTACCGAAATTGACTGAATTTTTCTAAGTACCGAAATCAACAGAATTTTTCTAAGTACCGAAAACTTTTGAATGTTTTCTAAGTACCGAAAAAGGCAGAATTTTTCAAAGTACCGAAATCGTCAGAATTTTCTAAGTACCGAAATCGGCAGAATTTTTCTAAGTACCGAAAACTTCTGAATGTTTAATAAGTATCGAAATCGTAAGAAATTTCCTAAGTACCGAAATCGGCAGAATTTTTCTAAGTACCAAAAACGTCAGAAATTTTCTAAGTACTGCAAACTTCCTAGTCTTTTCAAAGTACCGAAAGAGGCAGAATTTTTCAAAGTACCGAAATCGTCAGAATTTTCTAAGTACCGAAATCGGCAGAATTTTTCTAAGTGCTGAAAACTTCTGAATGTTTAATAAGTATCGAAATGGTAAGAATTTTCCTAAGTAACGAAATCGGCGGAATTTTTCTAAGTACCGAAAACGTCAGAAATTTTCTAAGTACTGAAAACTTCTGAGTCTTTTCAAAGTACCGAAAAAGGCAGAAATTTTCCAAGTACCGAAATCAACAGAATTTTTCTAAGTACCGAAAACGTCAGTAATTTTCTAAGTACCGAAAACTTCTGAATGTATTCTAAGTACCGAAAAAGGCAGAAATTTTCTAAGTACCGAAAACTTCTGAATGTTTTCTAAGTACCGAAATCGACAGAATTCTTCTAAGTACCGAAATCGTCAGAATTTTTCTAAGTACCGAAATCGTCAGAAATTTTCTAAGTACCGAAAACTTCTGAGTCTTTTCAAAGTACCGAAAAAGGCAGTAATTTTCTAAGTAATGAAATCAAAAGAATTTTTCTAAGTACCGAAAACGTCAGAAATTTTCTAAGTACCGAAAACTTCCGAGTCTTTTCTAAGTACCGAAATCGACAGAATTTTTCTAAGTACCGAAATCAACAGAATTTTTCTAAGTACCGAAATCGGCAGAATTTTTCTAAGTACCGGAAACTTTTGAATGTTTAATAAGTATCGAAATCGTAAGCATTTTTCTAAGTACCGAAAATGTCAGAAATTTTCTAAGTACCGAAAACGTCAGATATTTTCTAAGTACTGAAAACTTCTGAGTCTTTTCAAAGTACCGAAAAAGGCAGAAATTTTCCAAGTACCGAAATCAACAGAATTTTTCTAAGTTCCGAAATCATCAGAATTTTTCTAAGTACCGAAATCAGCAGAATTTCTCTAAGTACCGAAATCGTCAGAATTTTCTAAGTACCGAAATCGGCAGAATTTTTCTAAGTACCGAAAACTTCTGATTGTTTGATAAGTATCGAAATCGTAAGAATTTTCCTAAGTACCGAAATTGACTGAATTTTTCTAAGTACCGAAATCAACAGAATTTTTCTAAGTACCGAAAACTTTTGAATGTTTTCTAAGTACCGAAAAAGGCAGAATTTTTCAAAGTACCGAAATCGTCAGAATTTTCTAAGTACCGAAATCGGCAGAATTTTTCTAAGTACCGAAAACTTCTGAATGTTTAATAAGTATCGAAATCGTAAGAAATTTCCTAAGTACCGAAATCGGCAGAATTTTTCTAAGTACCAAAAACGTCAGAAATTTTCTAAGTACTGCAAACTTCCTAGTCTTTTCAAAGTACCGAAAGAGGCAGAATTTTTCAAAGGACCGAAATCGTCAGAATTTTCTAAGTACCGAAATCGGCAGAATTTTTCTAAGTGCTGAAAACTTCTGAATGTTTAATAAGTATCGAAATGGTAAGAATTTTCCTAAGTAACGAAATCGGCGGAATTTTTCTAAGTACCGAAAACGTCAGAAATTTTCTAAGTACTGAAAACTTCTGAGTCTTTTCAAAGTACCGAAAAAGGCAGAAATTTTCCAAGTACCGAAATCAACAGAATTTTTCTAAGTACCGAAAACGTCAGTAATTTTCTAAGTACCGAAAACTTCTGAATGTATTCTAAGTACCGAAAAAGGCAGAAATTTTCTAAGTACCGAAAACTTCTGAATGTTTTCTAAGTACCGAAATCGACAGAATTCTTCTAAGTACCGAAATCGTCAGAATTTTTCTAAGTACCGAAATCGTCAGAAATTTTCTAAGTACCGAAAACTTCTGAGTCTTTTCAAAGTACCGAAAAAGGCAGAAATTTTCTAAGTAATGAAATCAAAAGAATTTTTCTAAGTACCGAAAACGTCAGAAATTTTCTAAGTACCGAAAACTTCCGAGTCTTTTCTAAGTACCGAAATCGACAGAATTTTTCTAAGTACCGAAATCAACAGAATTTTTCTAAGTACCGAAATCGGCAGAATTTTTCTAAGTACCGGAAACTTTTGAATGTTTAATAAGTATCGAAATCGTAAGCATTTTTCTAAGTACCGAAAATGTCAGAAATTTTCTAAGTACCGAAAACGTCAGATATTTTCTAAGTACTGAAAACTTCTGAGTCTTTTCAAAGTACCGAAAAAGGCAGAAATTTTCCAAGTACCGAAATCAACAGAATTTTTCTAAGTTCCGAAATCATCAGAATTTTTCTAAGTACCGAAATCAGCAGAATTTCTCTAAGTACCGAAATCGTCAGAATTTTCTAAGTACCGAAATCGGCAGAATTTTTCTAAGTACCGAAAACTTCTGAATGTTTAATAAGTATCGAAATCGTAAGAATTTTCCTAAGTACCGAAATTGACTGAATTTTTCTAAGTACCGAAATCAACAGAATTTTTCTAAGTACCTAAAACTTTTGAATGTTTTCTAAGTACCGAAAAAGGCAGAAATTTTCTAAGTACCGAAAACTTCTGAATGTTTTCTAAGTACCGAAATCGTCAGAATTTTTCTAAGTACCGAAATCGTCCGAAATTTTCTAAGTACCGAAATCTTCTGAGTCTTTTCAAAGTACCGAAAAAGGCAGAAATTTTCTAAGTACCGAAATCAACAGAATTTTTCTAAGTACTGAAAAAGTCAGAAATTTTCAAAGTACCGATAACGTCAGAAATATTCTAAGTACCGAAATCGTCTGAATTTTTCTAAGTACCGAAATCGTGTGAAATTTTCAAAATACCGAAAACTTCTGAGTCTTTTTAAAGTACCGAAAAAGGCAGAACATCAGAAATTTACTAAGTACCGAAAACTTCCGAGTCTTTTCAAAGTACCGAAAAAGGCTGAAATTTTCAAAGTACCGAAATCAAAAGAATTTTTCTAAGTACCGATAACGTCAAAAATTTTCTAAGTACCGAAAACTTCCGAGTCTTTTCTAAGTACTGAAATCGGCAGAATTTTTCTAAGTACCGAAAACGGCAGAAATTTTCTAAGTATCGAAAACGTCAGAAATTTTTTAAGTACTGAAAACTTCTGAGTCTTTTCAAAGTACCGAAAAAGGCAGAAATTTTCCAAGTACCGAAATCAGCAGAATTTTTCTAAATTCCGAAATCATCAGAATTTTTCTAAGTACCGAAATCATCAGAATTTTTCTAAGTACCGAAAACGTCAGAAATTTTCTAAGTACCAAAAACTTCCGAGTCTTTTCTAAGTACCGAGATCGACAGAATTTTTCTAAGTACCGAAAACTTCTGAATGTTTAATAAGTATCGAAATCGTAAGAATTTTCCTAAGTTCCGAAATCGGCAGAATTTTTCTAAGTACCGAAAACGTCAGAAATTTTCTAAGTACTGAAAACTTCTGAGTCTTTTCAAAGTACCGAAAAAGGCAGAAATTTTCCAAGTACCGAAATCAACAGAATTTTTCTAAGTACCGAAAACGTCAGAAATTTTCTAAGTACCGAAAACTTCTGAATGTATTCTAAGAACCGAAAAAGGCAGAAATTTTCTAAGTACCGAAAACTTCTGAATGTTTTCTAAGTACCGAAATCGACAGAATTTTTCTAAGTACCGAAATCATCAGAATTTTTCTAAGTACCGAAATCGTCAGAAATTTTCTAAGTACCGAAAACTTCTGAGTCTTTTCAAAGTACCGAAAAAGGCAGAAATTTTCTAAGTAATGAAATCAAAAGAATTTTTCTAAGTACCGAAAACGTCAGAAATTTTCTAAGTACCGAAAACTTCCGAGTCTTTTCTAAGTACCGAAATCGACAGATTTTTTCTAAGTACCGAAATCAACAGAATTTTTCTAAGTACCGAAATCGGCAGAATTTTTCTAAGTACCGAAAACTTCTGAATGTTTAATAAGTATCGAAATCGTAAGAATTTTCCTAAGTACCGAAATTGACTGAATTTTTCTAAGTACCGAAATCAACAGAATTTTTCTAAGTACCTAAAACTTTTGAATGTTTTCTAAGTACCGAAAAAGGCAGAAATTTTCTAAGTACCGAAAACTTCTGAATGTTTTCTAAGTACCGAAATCGTCAGAATTTTTCTAAGTACCGAAATCGTCCGAAATTTTCTAAGTACCGAAATCTTCTGAGTCTTTTCAAAGTACCGAAAAAGGCAGAAATTTTCTAAGTACCGAAATCAACAGAATTTTTCTAAGTACTGAAAAAGTCAGAAATTTTCAAAGTACCGATAACGTCAGAAATATTCTAAGTACCGAAATCGTCTGAATTTTTCTAAGTACCGAAATCGTGTGAAATTTTCAAAATACCGAAAACTTCTGAGTCTTTTTAAAGTACCGAAAAAGGCAGAACATCAGAAATTTACTAAGTACCGAAAACTTCCGAGTCTTTTCAAAGTACCGAAAAAGGCTGAAATTTTCAAAGTACCGAAATCAAAAGAATTTTTCTAAGTACCGATAACGTCAAAAATTTTCTAAGTACCGAAAACTTCCGAGTCTTTTCTAAGTACTGAAATCGGCAGAATTTTTCTAAGTACCGAAAACGGCAGAAATTTTCTAAGTATCGAAAACGTCAGAAATTTTTTAAGTACTGAAAACTTCTGAGTCTTTTCAAAGTACCGAAAAAGGCAGAAATTTTCCAAGTACCGAAATCATCAGAATTTTTCTAAGTACCGAAAACGTCAGAAATTTTCTAAGTACCAAAAACTTCCGAGTCTTTTCTAAGTACCGAGATCGACAGAATTTTTCTAAGTACCGAAAACTTCTGAATGTTTAATAAGTATCGAAATCGTAAGAATTTTCCTAAGTTCCGAAATCGGCAGAATTTTTCTAAGTACCGAAAACGTCAGAAATTTTCTAAGTACTGAAAACTTCTGAGTCTTTTCAAAGTACCGAAAAAGGCAGAAATTTTCCAAGTACCGAAATCAACAGAATTTTTCTAAGTACCGAAAACGTCAGAAATTTTCTAAGTACCGAAAACTTCTGAATGTATTCTAAGAACCGAAAAAGGCAGAAATTTTCTAAGTACCGAAAACTTCTGAATGTTTTCTAAGTACCGAAATCGACAGAATTTTTCTAAGTACCGAAATCATCAGAATTTTTCTAAGTACCGAAATCGTCAGAAATTTTCTAAGTACCGAAAACTTCTGAGTCTTTTCAAAGTACCGAAAAAGGCAGAAATTTTCTAAGTAATGAAATCAAAAGAATTTTTCTAAGTACCGAAAACGTCAGAAATTTTCTAAGTACCGAAAACTTCCGAGTCTTTTCTAAGTACCGAAATCGACAGATTTTTTCTAAGTACCGAAATCAACAGAATTTTTCTAAGTACCGAAATCGGCAGAATTTTTCTAAGTAATGAAATCAAAAGAATTTTTCTAAGTACCGAAAACGTCAGAAATTTTCTAAGTACCGAAAACTTCCGAGTCTTTTCTAAGTACCGAAATCGACAGATTTTTTCTAAGTACCGAAATCAACAGAATTTTTCTAAGTACCGAAATCGGCAGAATTTTTCTAAGTACCGGAAACTTTTGAATGTTTAATAAGTATCGAAATCGTAAGCATTTTTCTAAGTACCGAAAATGTCAGAAATTTTCTAAGTACCGAAAACGTCAGATATTTTCTAAGTACTGAAAACTTCTGAGTCTTTTCAAAGTACCGAAAAAGGCAGAAATTTTCCAAGTACCGAAATCAACAGAATTTTTCTAAGTTCCGAAATCATCAGAATTTTTCTAAGTACCGAAATCAGCAGAATTTCTCTAAGTACCGAAATCGTCAGAATTTTCTAAGTACCGAAAACTTCTGAATTTATTCTAAGTACCGAAAAAGGCAGAAATTTTCTAAGTACCGAAAACTTCTGAATGTTTTCTAAGTACCGAAATCGACAGAATTTTTCTAAGTACCGAAATCGTCAGAATTTTTCTAAGTACCGAAATCGTCAGAAATTTTCTAAGTACCGAAAACTTCTGAATTTATTCTAAGTACCGAAATCGTCTGAAATTTTCTAAGTACCGAAAACTTCTGAGTCTTTTCAAAGTACCGAAAAAGGCAGAAATTTTCTAAGTAATGAAATCAAAAGAATTTTTCTAAGTACCGAAAACGTCAGAAATTTTCTAAGTACCGAAAACTTCCGAGTCTTTTCTAAGTACCGAGATCGACAGAATTTTTCTAAGTACCGAAAACTTCTGAATGTTTAATAAGTATCGAAATCGTAAGAATTTTCCTAAGTTCCGAAATCGGCAGAATTTTTCTAAGTACCGAAAACGTCAGAAATTTTCTAAGTACTGAAAACTTCTGAGTCTTTTCAAAGTACCGAAAAAGGCAGAAATTTTCCAAGTACCGAAATCAACAGAATTTTTCTAAGTACCGAAAACGTCAGAAATTTTCTAAGTACCGAAAACTTCTGAATGTATTCTAAGAACCGAAAAAGGCAGAAATTTTCTAAATACCGAAAACTTCTGAATGTTTTCTAAGTACCGAAATCGACAGAATTTTTCTAAGTACCGAAATCGTCAGAATTTTTCTAAGTACCGAAATCGTCAGAAATTTTCTAAGTACCGAAAACTTCTGAGTCTTTTCAAAGTACCGAAAAAGGCAGAAATTTTCTAAGTAATTAAATCAAAAGAATTTTTCTAAGTACCGAAAACGTCAGAAATTTTCTAAGTACCGAAAACTTCCGAGTCTTTTCTAAGTACCGAAATCGACAGAATTTTTCTAAGTACCGAAATCAACAGACTTTTTCTAAGTACCGAAATCGGCAGAATTTTTCTAAGTACCGGAAACTTTTGAATGTTTAATAAGTATCGAAATCGTAAGCATTTTTCTAAGTACCGAAAATGTCAGAAATTTTCTAAGTACCGAAAACGTCAGATATTTTCTAAGTACTGAAAACTTCTGAGTCTTTTCAAAGTACCGAAAAAGGCAGAAATTTTCCAAGTACCGAAATCAACAGAATTTTTCTAAGTTCCGAAATCATCAGAATTTTTCTAAGTACCGAAATCAGCAGAATTTCTCTAAGTTGCGAAATCGTCAGAATTTTCTAAGTACCGAAATCGGCAGAATTTTTCTAAGTTCCGAAAACTTCTGAATGTTTAATAAGTATCGAAATCTTAGGAATTTTCCTATGTACCGAAATTGACTGAATTTTTCTAAGTACCGAAATCAACAGAATTTTTCTAAGTACCTAAAACTTTTGAATGTTTTCTAAGTACCGAAAAAGGCAGAAATTTTCTAAGTACCGAAAACTTCTGAATGTTTTCTAAGTACCGAAATCGACAGAATTTTTCTAAGTACCGAAATCGTCTGAATTTTTCTAAGTACCGAAATCGTCAGAAATTTTCTAAGTACCGAAATCTTCTGAGTCTTTTCAAAGTACCGAAAAAGGCAGAAATTTTCTAAGTACCGAAATCAACAGAATTTTTCTAAGTACTGAAAAAGTCAGAAATTTTCAAAGTACCGATAACGTCAGAAATATTCTAAGTACCGAAATCGTCTGAATTTTTCTAAGTACCGAAATCGTGTGAAATTTTCAAAATACCGAAAACTTCTGAGTCTTTTTAAAGTACCGAAAAAGGCAGAACATCAGAAATTTACTAAGTACCGAAAACTTCCGAGTCTTTTCAAAGTACCGAAAAAGGCTGAAATTTTCAAAGTACCGAAATCAAAAGAATTTTTCTAAGTACCGATAACGTCAAAAATTTTCTAAGTACCGAAAACTTCCGAGTCTTTTCTAAGTACTGAAATCGGCAGAATTTTTCTAAGTACCGAAAACGGCAGAAATTTTCTAAGTATCGAAAACGTCAGAAATTTTTTAAGAACTGAAAACTTCTGAGTCTTTTCAAAGTACCGAAAAAGGCAGAAATTTTCCAAGTACCGAAATCAGCAGAATTTTTCTAAATTCCGAAATCATCAGAATTTTTCTAAGTACCGAAATCATCAGAATTTTTCTAAGTACCGAAAACGTCAGAAATTTTCTAAGTACCGAAAACTTCCGAGTCTTTTCTAAGTACCGAGATCGACAGAATTTTTCTAAGTACCGAAAACTTCTGAATGTTTAATAAGTATCGAAATCGTAAGAATTTTCCTAAGTTCCGAAATCGGCAGAATTTTTCTAAGTACCGAAAACGTCAGAAATTTTCTAAGTACTGAAAACTTCTGAGTCTTTTCAATGTACCGAAAAAGGCAGAAATTTTCCAAGTACCGAAATCAACAGAATTTTTCTAAGTACCGAAAACGTCAGAAATTTTCTAAGTACCGAAAACTTCTGAATGTATTCTAAGAACCGAAAAAGGCAGAAATTTTCTAAGTACTGAAATCTTCTGAATGTTTTCTAAGTACCGAAATCGACAGAATTTTTCTAAGTACCGAAATCGTCAGAATTTTTCTAAGTACCGAAATCGTCAGAAATTTTCTAAGTACCGAAAACTTCTGAGTCTTTTCAAAGTACCGAAAAAGGCAGAAATTTTCTAAGTAATGAAATCAAAAGAATTTTTCTAAGTACCGAAAACGTCAGAAATTTTCTAAGTACCGAAAACTTCCGAGTCTTTTCTAAGTACCGAAATCGACAGAATTTTTCTAAGTACCGAAATCAACAGAATTTTTCTAAGTACCGAAATCGGCAGAATTTTTCTAAGTACCGGAATCTTTTGAATGTTTAATAAGTATCGAAATCGTAAGCATTTTTCTAAGTACCGAAAATGTCAGAAATTTTCTAAGTACCGAAAACGTCAGATATTTTCTAAGTACTGAAAACTTCTGAGTCTTTTCAAAGTACCGAAAAAGGCAGAAATTTTCCAAGTACCGAAATCAACAGAATTTTTCTAAGTTCCGAAATCATCAGAATTTTTCTAAGTACCGAAATCAGCAGAATTTCTCTAAGTACCGAAATCGGCAGAATTTTTCTAAGTACCGAAAACTTCTGAATGTTTTATAAGTATCGAAATCGTAAGAATTTTCCTAAGTACCGAAATTGACTGAATTTTTCTAAGTACCGAAATCAACAGAATTTTTCTAAGTACCGAAAACTTTTGAATGTTTTCTAAGTACCGAAAAAGGCAGAATTTTTCAAAGTACCGAAATCGTCAGAATTTTCTAAGAACCGAAATCGGCAGAATTTTTCTAAGTACCGAAAACTTCTGAATGTTTAATAAGTATCGAAATCGTAAGAATTTTCCTAAGTACCGAAATCGGCAGAATTTTTCTAAGTACCGAAAACGTCAGAAATTTTCTAAGTACTGCAAACTTCCTAGTCTTTTCAAAGAACCGAAAGAGGCAGAATTTTTCAAAGTACCGAAATCGTCAGAATTTTCTAAGTACCGAAATCGGCAGAATTTTTCTAAGTGCTGAAAACTTCTGAATGTTTAATAAGTATCGAAATCGTAAGAATTTTCCTAAGTAACGAAATCGGCAGAATTTTTCTAAGTACCGAAAACGTCAGAAATTTTCTAAGTACTGAAAACTTCTGAGTCTCTTCAAAGTACCGAAAAAGGCAGAAATTTTCCAAGTACCGAAATCAACAGAATTTTTCTAAGTACCGAAAACGTCAGAAATTTTCTAAGTACCGAAAACTTCTGAATGTATTCTAAGTACCGAAAAAGGCAGAAATTTTCTAAGTACCGAAAACTTCTGAATGTTTTCTAAGTACCGAAATCGACAGAATTTTTCTAAGAACCGAAAACTTCCGAGTCCTTTCTAAGTACCGAAATCGGCAGAATTTTTCTAAGTACCGAAAACTTCTGAATGTTTAATAAGTATCGAAATCGTAAGAATTTTCCTAAGTACCGAAATCGGCAGAATTTTTCTAAGTACCGAAAACGTCAGAAATTTTCTAAGTACTGCAAACTTCCTAGTCTTTTCAAAGAACCGAAAGAGGCAGAATTTTTCAAAGTACCGAAATCGTCAGAATTTTCTAAGTACCGAAATCGGCAGAATTTTTCTAAGTGCTGAAAACTTCTGAATGTTTAATAAGTATCGAAATCGTAAGAATTTTCCTAAGTAACGAAATCGGCAGAATTTTTCTAAGTACCGAAAACGTCAGAAATTTTCTAAGTACTGAAAACTGAGTCTTTTCAAAGTACCGAAAAAGGCAGAAATTTTCCAAGTACCGAAATTAACAGAATTTTTCTAAGTACCGAAAACGTCAGAAATTTTCTAAGTACCGAAAACTTCTGAATGTATTCTAAGTACCGAAAAAGGCAGAAATTTTCTAAGTACCGAAAACTTCTGAATGTTTTCTAAGTACCGAAATCGACAGAATTCTTCTAAGTACCGAAATCGTCAGAATTTTTCTAAGTACCGAAATCGTCAGAAATTTTCTAAGTACCGAAAACTTCTGAGTCTTTTCAAAGTACCGAAAAAGGCAGAAATTTTCTAAGTAATGAAATCAAAAGAATTTTTCTAAGTACCGAAAACGTCAGAAATTTTCTAAGTACCGAAAACTTCCGAGTCTTTTCTAAGTACCGAAATCGACAGAATTTTTCTAAGTACCGAAATCAACAGAATTTTTCTAAGTACCGAAATCGGCAGAATTTTTCTAAGAACCGAAATCAGCAGAATTTCTCTAAGTACCGAAATCGTCAGAATTTTCTAAGTACCGAAATCGGCAGAATTTTTCTAAGTACCGAAAACTTCTGAATGTTTAATAAGTATCGAAATCGTAAGCATTTTTCTAAGTACCGAAAATGTCAGAAATTGTCTAAGTACCGAAAACGTCAGATATTTTCTAAGTACTGAAAGCTTCTGAGTCTTTTCAAAGTACCGAAAAAGGCAGAAATTTTCCAAGTACCGAAATCAACAGAATTTTTCTAAGTTCCGAAATCATCAGAATTTTTCTAAGTACCGAAATCAGCAGAATTTCTCTAAGTACCGAAATCGTCAGAATTTTCTAAGTACCGAAATCGGCAGAATTTTTCTAAGTACCGAAAACTTCTGAATGTTTGATAAGTATCGAAATCGTAAGAATTTTCCTAAGTACCGAAATTGACTGAATTTTTCTAAGTACCGAAATCAACAGAATTTTTCTAAGTACCGAAAACTTTTGAATGTTTTCTAAGTACCGAAAAAGGCAGAATTTTTCAAAGTACCGAAATCGTCAGAATTTTCTAAGTACCGAAATCGGCAGAATTTTTCTAAGTACCGAAAACGTCAGAAATTTTCTAAGTACTGCAAACTTCCTAGTCTTTTCAAAGTACCGAAAGAGGCAGAATTTTTCAAAGTACCGAAATGGTCAGAATTTTCTAAGTACCGAAATCGGCAGAATTTTTCTAAGTACTGAAAACTTCTGAATGTTTAATAAGTATCGAAATCGTAAGAATTTTCCTAAGTAACGAAATCGGCAGAATTTTTCTAAGTACCGAAAACGTCAGAAATTTTCTAAGTACTGAAAACTTCTGAGTCTCTTCAAAGTACCGAAAAAGGCAGAAATTTTCCAAGTACCGAAATCAACAGAATTTTTCTAAGTACCGAAAACGTCAGAAATTTTCTAAGTACCGAAAACTTCTGAATGTATTCTAAGTACCGAAAAAGGCAGAAATTTTCTAAGTACCGAAAACTTCTGAATGTTTTCTAAGTACCGAAATCGACAGAATTTTTCTAAGAACCGAAAACTTCCGAGTCCTTTCTAAGTACCGAAATCGGCAGAATTTTTCTAAGTACCGGAAACTTTTGAATGTTTAATAAGTATCGAAATCGTAAGCATTTTTCTAAGAACCGAAAATGTCAGAAATTTTCTAAGTACTGCAAACTTCCTAGTCTTTTCAAAGTACCGAAAGAGGCAGAATTTTTCAAAGTACCGAAATCGTCAGAATTTTCTAAGTACCGAAATCGGCAGAATTTTTCTAAGTGCTGAAAACTTCTGAATGTTTAATAAGTATCGAAATCGTAAGAATTTTCCTAAGTAACGAAATCGGCAGAATTTTTCTAAGTACCGAAAACGTCAGAAATTTTCTAAGTACTGAAAACTTCTGAGTCTTTTCAAAGTACCGAAAAAGGCAGAAATTTTCCAAGTACCGAAATCAACAGAATTTTTCTAAGTACCGAAAACGTCAGTATTTTTCTAAGTACCGAAAACTTCTGAATGTATTCTAAGTACCGAAAAAGGCAGAAATTTTCTAAGTACCGAAATCGACAGAATTCTTCTAAGTACCGAAATCGTCAGAATTTTTCTAAGTACCGAAATCGTCAGAAATTTTCTAAGTACCGAAAACTTCTGAGTCTTTTCAAAGTACCGAAAAAGGCAGAAATTTTCTGAGTAATGAAATCAAAAGAATTTTTCTAAGTACCGAAAACATCAGAAATTTTCTAAGTACCGAAAACTTCCGAGTCTTTTCTAAGTACCGAAATCGACAGAATTTTTCTAAGTACCGAAATCAACAGAATTTTTCTAAGTACCGAAATCGGCAGAATTTTTCTAAGTACCGGAAACTTTTGAATGTTTAATAAGTATCGAAATCGTAAGCATTTTTCTAAGTACCGAAAATGTCAGAAATTTTCTAAGTACCGAAAACGTCAGATATTTTCTAAGTACTGAAAACTTCTGAGTCTTTTCAAAGTACCGAAAAAGGCAGAAATTTTCCAAGTACCGAAATCAACAGAATTTTTCTAAGTTCCGAAATCATCAGAATTTTTCTAAGTACCGAAATCAGCAGAATTTCTCTAAGTACCGAAATCGTCAGAATTTTTCTAAGTACCGAAAACGTCAGAAATTTTCTAAGTACTGCAAACTTCCTAGTCTTTTCAAAGTACCGAAAGAGGCAGAATTTTTCAAAGTACCGAAATCGTCAGAATTTTCTAAGTACCGAAATCGGCAGAATTTTTCTAAGTGCTGAAAACTTCTGAATGTTTAATAAGTATCGAAATCGTAAGAATTTTCCTAAGTAACGAAATCGGCAGAATTTTTCTAAGTACCGAAAACGTCAGAAATTTTCTAAGTACTGAAAACTTCTGAGTCTTTTCAAAGTACCGAAAAAGGCAGAAATTTTCCAAGTACCGAAATCAACAGAATTTTTCTAAGTACCGAAAACGTCAGAAATTTTCTAAGTACCGAAAACTTCTGAATGTATTCTAAGAACCGAAAAAGGCAGAAATTTTCTAAGTACCGAAAACTTCTGAATGTTTTCTAAGTACCGAAATCGACAGAATTTTTCTAAGTACCGAAATCGTCAGAATTTTTCTAAGTACCGAAATCGTCAGAAATTTTCTAAGTACCGAAAACTTCTGAGTCTTTTCAAAGTACCGAAAAAGGCAGAAATTTTCTAAGTAATGAAATCAAAAGAATTTTTCTAAGTACCGAAAACGTCAGAAATTTTCTAAGTACCGAAAACTTCCGAGTCTTTTCTAAGTACCGAAATCGACAGAATTTTTCTAAGTACCGAAATCAACAGACTTTTTCTAAGTACCGAAATCGGCAGAATTTTTCTAAGTACCGGAAACTTTTGAATGTTTAATAAGTATCGAAATCGTAAGCATTTTTCTAAGTACCGAAAATGTCAGAAATTTTCTAAGTACCGAAAACGTCAGATATTTTCTAAGTACTGAAAACTTCTGAGTCTTTTCAAAGTACCGAAAAAGGCAGAATTTTTCAAAGTACCGAAAACTTCTGAATGTTTAATAAGTATCGAAATCGTAAGAATTTTCCTAAGTACCGAAATCGGCAGAATTTTTCTAAGTACCGAAAACGTCAGAAATTTTCTAAGTACTGCAAACTTCCTAGTCTTTTCAAAGTACCGAAAGAGGCAGAATTTTTCAAAGTACCGAAATCGTCAGAATTTTCTAAGTACCGAAATCGGCAGAATTTTTCTAAGTGCTGAAAACTTCTGAATGTTTAATAAGTATCGAAATCGTAAGAATTTTCCTAAGTAACGAAATCGGCAGAATTTTTCTAAGTACCGAAAACGTCAGAAATTTTCTAAGTACTGAAAACTTCTGAGTCTTTTCAAAGTACCGAAAAAGGCAGAAATTTTCCAAGTACCGAAATCAACAGAATTTTTCTAAGTACCGAAAACGTCAGTATTTTTCTAAGTACCGAAAACTTCTGAATGTATTCTAAGTACCGAAAAAGGCAGAAATTTTCTAAGTACCGAAATCGACAGAATTCTTCTAAGTACCGAAATCGTCAGAATTTTTCTAAGTACCGAAATCGTCAGAAATTTTCTAAGTACCGAAAACTTCTGAGTCTTTTCAAAGTACCGAAAAAGGCAGAAATTTTCTGAGTAATGAAATCAAAAGAATTTTTCTAAGTACCGAAAACATCAGAAATTTTCTAAGTACCGAAAACTTCCGAGTCTTTTCTAAGTACCGAAATCGACAGAATTTTTCTAAGTACCGAAATCAACAGAATTTTTCTAAGTACCGAAATCGGCAGAATTTTTCTAAGTACCGGAAACTTTTGAATGTTTAATAAGTATCGAAATCGTAAGCATTTTTCTAAGTACCGAAAATGTCAGAAATTTTCTAAGTACCGAAAACGTCAGATATTTTCTAAGTACTGAAAACTTCTGAGTCTTTTCAAAGTACCGAAAAAGGCAGAAATTTTCCAAGTACCGAAATCAACAGAATTTTTCTAAGTTCCGAAATCATCAGAATTTTTCTAAGTACCGAAATCAGCAGAATTTCTCTAAGTACCGAAATCGTCAGAATTTTTCTAAGTACCGAAAACGTCAGAAATTTTCTAAGTACTGCAAACTTCCTAGTCTTTTCAAAGTACCGAAAGAGGCAGAATTTTTCAAAGTACCGAAATCGTCAGAATTTTCTAAGTACCGAAATCGGCAGAATTTTTCTAAGTGCTGAAAACTTCTGAATGTTTAATAAGTATCGAAATCGTAAGAATTTTCCTAAGTAACGAAATCGGCAGAATTTTTCTAAGTACCGAAAACGTCAGAAATTTTCTAAGTACTGAAAACTTCTGAGTCTTTTCAAAGTACCGAAAAAGGCAGAAATTTTCCAAGTACCGAAATCAACAGAATTTTTCTAAGTACCGAAAACGTCAGAAATTTTCTAAGTACCGAAAACTTCTGAATGTATTCTAAGAACCGAAAAAGGCAGAAATTTTCTAAGTACCGAAAACTTCTGAATGTTTTCTAAGTACCGAAATCGACAGAATTTTTCTAAGTACCGAAATCGTCAGAATTTTTCTAAGTACCGAAATCGTCAGAAATTTTCTAAGTACCGAAAACTTCTGAGTCTTTTCAAAGTACCGAAAAAGGCAGAAATTTTCTAAGTAATGAAATCAAAAGAATTTTTCTAAGTACCGAAAACGTCAGAAATTTTCTAAGTACCGAAAACTTCCGAGTCTTTTCTAAGTACCGAAATCGACAGAATTTTTCTAAGTACCGAAATCAACAGACTTTTTCTAAGTACCGAAATCGGCAGAATTTTTCTAAGTACCGGAAACTTTTGAATGTTTAATAAGTATCGAAATCGTAAGCATTTTTCTAAGTACCGAAAATGTCAGAAATTTTCTAAGTACCGAAAACGTCAGATATTTTCTAAGTACTGAAAACTTCTGAGTCTTTTCAAAGTACCGAAAAAGGCAGAAATTTTCCAAGTACCGAAATCAACAGAATTTTTCTAAGTTCCGAAATCATCAGAATTTTTCTAAGTACCGAAATCAGCAGAATTTCTCTAAGTTGCGAAATCGTCAGAATTTTCTAAGTACCGAAATCGGCAGAATTTTTCTAAGTGCTGAAAACTTCTGAATGTTTAATAAGTATCGAAATCGTAAGAATTTTCCTAAGTAACGAAATCGGCAGAATTTTTCTAAGTACCGAAAACGTCAGAAATTTTCTAAGTACTGAAAACTTCTGAGTCTTTTCAAAGTACCGAAAAAGGCAGAAATTTTCCAAGTACCGAAATCAACAGAATTTTTCTAAGTACCGAAAACGTCAGAAATTTTCTAAGTACCGAAAACTTCTGAATGTATTCTAAGAACCGAAAAAGGCAGAAATTTTCTAAGTACCGAAAACTTCTGAATGTTTTCTAAGTACCGAAATCGACAGAATTTTTCTAAGTACCGAAATCGTCAGAATTTTTCTAAGTACCGAAATCGTCAGAAATTTTCTAAGTACCGAAAACTTCTGAGTCTTTTCAAAGTACCGAAAAAGGCAGAAATTTTCTAAGTAATGAAATCAAAAGAATTTTTCTAAGTACCGAAAACGTCAGAAATTTTCTAAGTACCGAAAACTTCCGAGTCTTTTCTAAGTACCGAAATCGACAGAATTTTTCTAAGTACCGAAATCAACAGACTTTTTCTAAGTACCGAAATCGGCAGAATTTTTCTAAGTACCGGAAACTTTTGAATGTTTAATAAGTATCGAAATCGTAAGCATTTTTCTAAGTACCGAAAATGTCAGAAATTTTCTAAGTACCGAAAACGTCAGATATTTTCTAAGTACTGAAAACTTCTGAGTCTTTTCAAAGTACCGAAAAAGGCAGAAATTTTCCAAGTACCGAAATCAACAGAATTTTTCTAAGTTCCGAAATCATCAGAATTTTTCTAAGTACCGAAATCAGCAGAATTTCTCTAAGTTGCGAAATCGTCAGAATTTTCTAAGTACCGAAATCGGCAGAATTTTTCTAAGTTCCGAAAACTTCTGAATGTTTAATAAGTATCGAAATCTTAGGAATTTTCCTATGTACCGAAATTGACTGAATTTTTCTAAGCACCGAAATCAACAGAATTTTTCTAAGTACCTAAAACTTTTGAATGTTTTCTAAGTACCGAAAAAGGCAGAAATTTTCTAAGTACCGAAAACTTCTGAATGTTTTCTAAGTACCGAAATCGACAGAATTTTTCTAAGTACCGAAATCGTCTGAATTTTTCTAAGTACCGAAATCGTCAGAAATTTTCTAAGTACCGAAATCTTCTGAGTCTTTTCAAAGTACCGAAAAAGGCAGAAATTTTCTAAGTACCGAAATCAACAGAATTTTTCTAAGTACTGAAAAAGTCAGAAATTTTCAAAGTACCGATAACGTCAGAAATATTCTAAGTACCGAAATCGTCTGAATTTTTCTAAGTACCGAAATCGTGTGAAATTTTCAAAATACCGAAAACTTCTGAGTCTTTTTAAAGTACCGAAAAAGGCAGAACATCAGAAATTTACTAAGTACCGAAAACTTCCGAGTCTTTTCAAAGTACCGAAAAAGGCTGAAATTTTCAAAGTACCGAAATCAAAAGAATTTTTCTAAGTACCGATAACGTCAAAAATTTTCTAAGTACCGAAAACTTCCGAGTCTTTTCTAAGTACTGAAATCGGCAGAATTTTTCTAAGTACCGAAAACGGCAGAAATTTTCTAAGTATCGAAAACGTCAGAAATTTTTTAAGAACTGAAAACTTCTGAGTCTTTTCAAAGTACCGAAAAAGGCAGAAATTTTCCAAGTACCGAAATCAGCAGAATTTTTCTAAATTCCGAAATCATCAGAATTTTTCTAAGTACCGAAATCATCAGAATTTTTCTAAGTACCGAAAACGTCAGAAATTTTCTAAGTACCGAAAACTTCCGAGTCTTTTCTAAGTACCGAGATCGACAGAATTTTTCTAAGTACCGAAAACTTCTGAATGTTTAATAAGTATCGAAATCGTAAGAATTTTCCTAAGTTCCGAAATCGGCAGAATTTTTCTAAGTACCGAAAACGTCAGAAATTTTCTAAGTACTGAAAACTTCTGAGTCTTTTCAATGTACCGAAAAAGGCAGAAATTTTCCAAGTACCGAAATCAACAGAATTTTTCTAAGTACCGAAAACGTCAGAAATTTTCTAAGTACCGAAAACTTCTGAATGTATTCTAAGAACCGAAAAAGGCAGAAATTTTCTAAGTACTGAAATCTTCTGAATGTTTTCTAAGTACCGAAATCGACAGAATTTTTCTAAGTACCGAAATCGTCAGAATTTTTCTAAGTACCGAAATCGTCAGAAATTTTCTAAGTACCGAAAACTTCTGAGTCTTTTCAAAGTACCGAAAAAGGCAGAAATTTTCTAAGTAATGAAATCAAAAGAATTTTTCTAAGTACCGAAAACGTCAGAAATTTTCTAAGTACCGAAAACTTCCGAGTCTTTTCTAAGTACCGAAATCGACAGAATTTTTCTAAGTACCGAAATCAACAGAATTTTTCTAAGTACCGAAATCGGCAGAATTTTTCTAAGTACCGGAAACTTTTGAATGTTTAATAAGTATCGAAATCGTAAGCATTTTTCTAAGTACCGAAAATGTCAGAAATTTTCTAAGTACCGAAAACGTCAGATATTTTCTAAGTACTGAAAACTTCTGAGTCTTTTCAAAGTACCGAAAAAGGCAGAAATTTTCCAAGTACCGAAATCAACAGAATTTTTCTAAGTTCCGAAATCATCAGAATTTTTCTAAGTACCGAAATCAGCAGAATTTCTCTAAGTACCGAAATCGTCAGAATTTTCTAAGTACCGAAATCGGCAGAATTTTTCTAAGTACCGAAAACTTCTGAATGTTTTATAAGTATCGAAATCGTAAGAATTTTCCTAAGTACCGAAATTGACTGAATTTTTCTAAGTACCGAAATCAACAGAATTTTTCTAAGTACCGAAAACTTTTGAATGTTTTCTAAGTACCGAAAAAGGCAGAATTTTTCAAAGTACCGAAATCGTCAGAATTTTCTAAGAACCGAAATCGGCAGAATTTTTCTAAGTACCGAAAACTTCTGAATGTTTAATAAGTATCGAAATCGTAAGAATTTTCCTAAGTACCGAAATCGGCAGAATTTTTCTAAGTACCGAAAACGTCAGAAATTTTCTAAGTACTGCAAACTTCCTAGTCTTTTCAAAGAACCGAAAGAGGCAGAATTTTTCAAAGTACCGAAATCGTCAGAATTTTCTAAGTACCGAAATCGGCAGAATTTTTCTAAGTGCTGAAAACTTCTGAATGTTTAATAAGTATCGAAATCGTAAGAATTTTCCTAAGTAACGAAATCGGCAGAATTTTTCTAAGTACCGAAAACGTCAGAAATTTTCTAAGTACTGAAAACTTCTGAGTCTCTTCAAAGTACCGAAAAAGGCAGAAATTTTCCAAGTACCGAAATCAACAGAATTTTTCTAAGTACCGAAAACGTCAGAAATTTTCTAAGTACCGAAAACTTCTGAATGTATTCTAAGTACCGAAAAAGGCAGAAATTTTCTAAGTACCGAAAACTTCTGAATGTTTTCTAAGTACCGAAATCGACAGAATTTTTCTAAGAACCGAAAACTTCCGAGTCCTTTCTAAGTACCGAAATCGGCAGAATTTTTCTAAGTACCGAAAACTTCTGAATGTTTAATAAGTATCGAAATCGTAAGAATTTTCCTAAGTACCGAAATCGGCAGAATTTTTCTAAGTACCGAAAACGTCAGAAATTTTCTAAGTACTGCAAACTTCCTAGTCTTTTCAAAGAACCGAAAGAGGCAGAATTTTTCAAAGTACCGAAATCGTCAGAATTTTCTAAGTACCGAAATCGGCAGAATTTTTCTAAGTGCTGAAAACTTCTGAATGTTTAATAAGTATCGAAATCGTAAGAATTTTCCTAAGTAACGAAATCGGCAGAATTTTTCTAAGTACCGAAAACGTCAGAAATTTTCTAAGTACTGAAAACTGAGTCTTTTCAAAGTACCGAAAAAGGCAGAAATTTTCCAAGTACCGAAATTAACAGAATTTTTCTAAGTACCGAAAACGTCAGAAATTTTCTAAGTACCGAAAACTTCTGAATGTATTCTAAGTACCGAAAAAGGCAGAAATTTTCTAAGTACCGAAAACTTCTGAATGTTTTCTAAGTACCGAAATCGACAGAATTCTTCTAAGTACCGAAATCGTCAGAATTTTTCTAAGTACCGAAATCGTCAGAAATTTTCTAAGTACCGAAAACTTCTGAGTCTTTTCAAAGTACCGAAAAAGGCAGAAATTTTCTAAGTAATGAAATCAAAAGAATTTTTCTAAGTACCGAAAACGGCAGAATTTTTCTAAGTACCGAAATCAGCAGAATTTCTCTAAGTACCGAAATCGTCAGAATTTTCTAAGTACCGAAATCGGCAGAATTTTTCTAAGTACCGAAAACTTCTGAATGTTTAATAAGTATCGAAATCGTAAGCATTTTTCTAAGTACCGAAAATGTCAGAAATTGTCTAAGTACCGAAAACGTCAGATATTTTCTAAGTACTGAAAGCTTCTGAGTCTTTTCAAAGTACCGAAAAAGGCAGAAATTTTCCAAGTACCGAAATCAACAGAATTTTTCTAAGTTCCGAAATCATCAGAATTTTTCTAAGTACCGAAATCAGCAGAATTTCTCTAAGTACCGAAATCGTCAGAATTTTCTAAGTACCGAAATCGGCAGAATTTTTCTAAGTACCGAAAACTTCTGAATGTTTGATAAGTATCGAAATCGTAAGAATTTTCCTAAGTACCGAAATTGACTGAATTTTTCTAAGTACCGAAATCAACAGAATTTTTCTAAGTACCGAAAACTTTTAAATGTTTTCTAAGTACCGAAAAAGGCAGAATTTTTCAAAGTACCGAAATCGTCAGAATTTTCTAAGTACCGAAATCGGCAGAATTTTTCTAAGTACCGAAAACGTCAGAAATTTTCTAAGTACTGCAAACTTCCTAGTCTTTTCAAAGTACCGAAAGAGGCAGAATTTTTCAAAGTACCGAAATGGTCAGAATTTTCTAAGCACCGAAATCGGCAGAATTTTTCTAAGTACTGAAAACTTCTGAATGTTTAATAAGTATCGAAATCGTAAGAATTTTCCTAAGTAACGAAATCGGCAGAATTTTTCTAAGTACCGAAAACGTCAGAAATTTTCTAAGTACTGAAAACTTCTGAGTCTCTTCAAAGTACCGAAAAAGGCAGAAATTTTCCAAGTACCGAAATCAACAGAATTTTTCTAAGTACCGAAAACGTCAGAAATTTTCTAAGTACCGAAAACTTCTGAATGTATTCTAAGTACCGAAAAAGGCAGAAATTTTCTAAGTACCGAAAACTTCTGAATGTTTTCTAAGTACCGAAATCGACAGAATTTTTCTAAGAACCGAAAACTTCCGAGTCCTTTCTAAGTACCGAAATCGGCAGAATTTTTCTAAGTACCGGAAACTTTTGAATGTTTAATAAGTATCGAAATCGTAAGCATTTTTCTAAGAACCGAAAATGTCAGAAATTTTCTAAGTACTGCAAACTTCCTAGTCTTTTCAAAGTACCGAAAGAGGCAGAATTTTTCAAAGTACCGAAATCGTCAGAATTTTCTAAGTACCGAAATCGGCAGAATTTTTCTAAGTGCTGAAAACTTCTGAATGTTTAATAAGTATCGAAATCGTAAGAATTTTCCTAAGTAACGAAATCGGCAGAATTTTTCTAAGTACCGAAAACGTCAGAAATTTTCTAAGTACTGAAAACTTCTGAGTCTTTTCAAAGTACCGAAAAAGGCAGAAATTTTCCAAGTACCGAAATCAACAGAATTTTTCTAAGTACCGAAAACGTCAGTATTTTTCTAAGTACCGAAAACTTCTGAATGTATTCTAAGTACCGAAAAAGGCAGAAATTTTCTAAGTACCGAAATCGACAGAATTCTTCTAAGTACCGAAATCGTCAGAATTTTTCTAAGTACCGAAATCGTCAGAAATTTTCTAAGTACCGAAAACTTCTGAGTCTTTTCAAAGTACCGAAAAAGGCAGAAATTTTCTGAGTAATGAAATCAAAAGAATTTTTCTAAGTACCGAAAACATCAGAAATTTTCTAAGTACCGAAAACTTCCGAGTCTTTTCTAAGTACCGAAATCGACAGAATTTTTCTAAGTACCGAAATCAACAGAATTTTTCTAAGTACCGAAATCGGCAGAATTTTTCTAAGTACCGGAAACTTTTGAATGTTTAATAAGTATCGAAATCGTAAGCATTTTTCTAAGTACCGAAAATGTCAGAAAATTTCTAAGTACCGAAAACGTCAGATATTTTCTAAGTACTGAAAACTTCTGAGTCTTTTCAAAGTACCGAAAAAGGCAGAAATTTTCCAAGTACCGAAATCAACAGAATTTTTCTAAGTTCCGAAATCATCAGAATTTTTCTAAGTACCGAAATCAGCAGAATTTCTCTAAGTACCGAAATCGTCAGAATTTTCTAAGTACCGAAATCGGCAGAATTTTTCTAAGTACCGAAAACTTCTGAATGTTTAATAAGTATCGAAATCGTAAGAATTTTCCTAAGTACCGAAATTGACTGAATTTTTCTAAGTACCGAAATCAACAGAATTTTTCTAAGTACCGAAAACTTTTGAATGTTTTCTAAGTACCGAAAAAGGCAGAATTTTTCAAAGTACCGAAATCGTCAGAATTTTCTAAGTACCGAAATCGGCAGAATTTTTCAAAGTACCGAAAACTTCTGAATGTTTAATAAGTATCGAAATCGTAAGAATTTTCCTAAGTACCGAAATCGGCAGAATTTTTCTAAGTACCGAAAACGTCAGAAATTTTCTAAGTACTGCAAACTTCCTAGTCTTTTCAAAGTACCGAAAGAGGCAGAATTTTTCAAAGTACCGAAATCGTCAGAATTTTCTAAGTACCGAAATCGGCAGAATTTTTCTAAGTGCTGAAAACTTCTGAATGTTTAATAAGTATCGAAATCGTAAGAATTTTCCTAAGTAACGAAATCGGCAGAATTTTTCTAAGTACCGAAAACGTCAGAAATTTTCTAAGTACTGAAAACTTCTGAGTCTTTTCAAAGTACTGAAAAAGGCAGAAATTTTCCAAGTACCGAAATCAACAGAATTTTTCTAAGTACCGAAAACGTCAGTAATTTTCTAAGTACCGAAAACTTCTGAATGTATTCTAAGTACCGAAAAAGGCAGAAATTTTCTAAGTACCGAAAACTTCTGAATGTTTTCTAAGTACCGAAATCGACAGAATTCTTCTAAGTACCGAAATCGTCAAAATTTTTCTAAGTACCGAAATCGTCAGAAATTTTCTAAGTACCGAAAACTTCTGAGTCTTTTCAAAGTACCGAAAAAGGCAGAAATTTTCTAAGTAATGAAATCAAAAGAATTTTTCTAAATACCGAAAACGTCAGAAATTTTCTAAGTACCGAAAACTTCCGAGTCTTTTCTAAGTACCGAAATCGACAGAATTTTTCTAAGTACCGAAATCAACAGAATTTTTCTAAGTACCGAAATCGGCAGAATTTTTCTAAGTACCGGAAACTTTTGAATGTTTAATAAGTATCGAAATCGTAAGCATTTTTCTAAGTACCGAAAATGTCAGAAATTTTCTAAGTACCGAAAACGTCAGATATTTTCTAAGTACTGAAAACTTCTGAGTCTTTTAAAAGTACCGAAAAAGGCAGAAATTTTCCAAGTACCGAAATCAACAGAATTTTTCTAAGTTCCGAAATCATCAGAATTTTTCTAAGTACCGAAATCAGCAGAATTTCTCTAAGTACCGAAATCGTCAGAATTTTCTAAGTACCGAAATCGGCAGAATTTTTCTAAGTACCGAAAACTTCTGAATGTTTAATAAGTATCGAAATCGTAAGAATTTTCCTAAGTACCGAAATTGACTGAATTTTTTTAAGTACCGAAATCAGCAGAATTTTTCTAAGTACCTAAAACTTTTGAATGTTTTCTAAGTACCGAAAAAGGCAGAAATTTTCTAAGTACCGAAAACTTCTGAATGTTTTCTAAGTACCGAAATCGACAGAATTTTTCTAAGTACCGAAATCGTCAGAATTTTTCTAAGTACCGAAATCGTCAGAAATTTTCTAAGTACCGAAATCTTCTGAGTCTTTTCAAAGTACCGAAAAAGGCAGAAATTTTCTAAGTACCGAAATCAACAGAATTTTTCTAAGTACTGAAAAAGTCAGAAATTTTCAAAGTACCGATAACGTCAGAAATATTCTAAGTACCGAAATCGTCTGAATTTATCTAAGTACCGAAATCGTGTGAAATTTTCAAAATACCGAAAACTTCTGAGTCTTTTTAAAGTACCGAAAAAGGCAGAACATCAGAAATTTACTAAGTACCGAAAAAGGCAGAATTTTTCAAAGTACCGAAATCGTCAGAATTTTCTAAGTACCGAAATCGGCAGAATTTTTCAAAGTACCGAAAACTTCTGAATGTTTAATAAGTATCGAAATCGTAAGAATTTTCCTAAGTACCGAAATCGGCAGAATTTTTCTAAGTACCGAAAACGTCAGAAATTTTCTAAGTACTGCAAACTTCCTAGTCTTTTCAAAGTACCGAAAGAGGCAGAATTTTTCAAAGTACCGAAATCGTCAGAATTTTCTAAGTACCGAAATCGGCAGAATTTTTCTAAGTGCTGAAAACTTCTGAATGTTTAATAAGTATCGAAATCGTAAGAATTTTCCTAAGTAACGAAATCGGCAGAATTTTTCTAAGTACCGAAAACGTCAGAAATTTTCTAAGTACTGAAAACTTCTGAGTCTTTTCAAAGTACTGAAAAAGGCAGAAATTTTCCAAGTACCGAAATCAACAGAATTTTTCTAAGTACCGAAAACGTCAGTAATTTTCTAAGTACCGAAAACTTCTGAATGTATTCTAAGTACCGAAAAAGGCAGAAATTTTCTAAGTACCGAAAACTTCTGAATGTTTTCTAAGTACCGAAATCGACAGAATTCTTCTAAGTACCGAAATCGTCAAAATTTTTCTAAGTACCGAAATCGTCAGAAATTTTCTAAGTACCGAAAACTTCTGAGTCTTTTCAAAGTACCGAAAAAGGCAGAAATTTTCTAAGTAATGAAATCAAAAGAATTTTTCTAAATACCGAAAACGTCAGAAATTTTCTAAGTACCGAAAACTTCCGAGTCTTTTCTAAGTACCGAAATCGACAGAATTTTTCTAAGTACCGAAATCAACAGAATTTTTCTAAGTACCGAAATCGGCAGAATTTTTCTAAGTACCGGAAACTTTTGAATGTTTAATAAGTATCGAAATCGTAAGCATTTTTCTAAGTACCGAAAATGTCAGAAATTTTCTAAGTACCGAAAACGTCAGATATTTTCTAAGTACTGAAAACTTCTGAGTCTTTTAAAAGTACCGAAAAAGGCAGAAATTTTCCAAGTACCGAAATCAACAGAATTTTTCTAAGTTCCGAAATCATCAGAATTTTTCTAAGTACCGAAATCAGCAGAATTTCTCTAAGTACCGAAATCGTCAGAATTTTCTAAGTACCGAAATCGGCAGAATTTTTCTAAGTACCGAAAACTTCTGAATGTTTAATAAGTATCGAAATCGTAAGAATTTTCCTAAGTACCGAAATTGACTGAATTTTTCTAAGTACCGAAATCAGCAGAATTTTTCTAAGTACCTAAAACTTTTGAATGTTTTCTAAGTACCGAAAAAGGCAGAAATTTTCTAAGTACCGAAAACTTCTGAATGTTTTCTAAGTACCGAAATCGACAGAATTTTTCTAAGTACCGAAATCGTCAGAATTTTTCTAAGTACCGAAATCGTCAGAAATTTTCTAAGTACCGAAATCTTCTGAGTCTTTTCAAAGTACCGAAAAAGGCAGAAATTTTCTAAGTACCGAAATCAACAGAATTTTTCTAAGTACTGAAAAAGTCAGAAATTTTCAAAGTACCGATAACGTCAGAAATATTCTAAGTACCGAAATCGTCTGAATTTTTCTAAGTACCGAAATCGTGTGAAATTTTCAAAATACCGAAAACTTCTGAGTCTTTTTAAAGTACCGAAAAAGGCAGAACATCAGAAATTTACTAAGTACCGAAAACTTCCGAGTCTTTTCAAAGTACCGAAAAAGGCTGAAATTTTCAAAGTACCGAAATCAAAAGAATTTTTCTAAGTACCGATAACGTCAAAAATTTTCTAAGTACCGAAAACTTCCTAGTCTTTTCTAAGTACTGAAATCGGCAGAATTTTTCTAAGTACCGAAAACGTCAGAAATTTTCTAAGTATCGAAAACGTCAGAAATTTTTTAAGTACTGAAAACTTCTGAGTCTTTTCAAAGTACCGAAAAAGGCAGAAATTTTCCAAGTACCGAAATCAGCAGAATTTTTCTAAATTCCGAAATCATCAGAATTTTTCTAAGTACCGAAATCATCAGAAATTTTCTAAGTACCGAAAACGTCAGATATTTTCTAAGTACTGAAAACTTCTGAGTCTTTTCAAAGTACCGAAAAAGGCAGAAATTTTCTAAGTAATGAAATCAAAAGAATTTTTCTAAGTACCGAAAACGTCAGAAATTTTCTAAGTACCGAAAACTTCCGAGTCTTTTCTAAGTACCGAAATCGACAGAATTTTTCTAAGTACCGAAATCAACAGAATTTTTCTAAGTACCGAAATCGGCAGAATTTTTCTAAGTACCGAAATCGTCAGAAATTTTCTAAGTACCGAAAACTTCTGAGTCTTTTCAAAGTACCGAAAAAGGCAGAAATTTTCTAAGTAATGAAATCAAAAGAATTTTTCTAAGTACCGAAAACGTCAGAAATTTTCTAAGTACCGAAAACTTCCGAGTCTTTTCTAAGTACCGAAATCGACAGAATTTTTCTAAGTACCGAAATCAACAGAATTTTTCTAAGTACCGAAATCGGCAGAATTTTTCTAAGTACCGGAAACTTTTGAATGTTTAATAAGTATCGAAATCGT
Organism: Parasteatoda tepidariorum; assembly: GCF_982258835.1. Taxonomy (NCBI): domain Eukaryota; kingdom Metazoa; phylum Arthropoda; class Arachnida; order Araneae; family Theridiidae; genus Parasteatoda; species Parasteatoda tepidariorum. The sequence continues at coordinate 166,918 of NW_028257439.1, forward strand.
AAGCATTTTTCTAAGTACCGAAAATGTCAGAAATTTTCTAAGTACCGAAAACGTCAGATATTTTCTAAGTACTGAAAACTTCTGAGTCTTTTCAAAGTACCGAAAAAGGCAGAAATTTTCCAAGTACCGAAATCAACAGAATTTTTCTAAGTTCCGAAATCATCAGAATTTTTCTAAGTACCGAAATCAGCAGAATTTCTCTAAGTACCGAAATCGTCAGAATTTTCTAAGTACCGAAATCGGCAGAATTTTTCTAAGTACCGAAAACTTCTGAATGTTTAATAAGTATCGAAATCGTAAGAATTTTCCTAAGTACCGAAATTGACTAAGTTTTATAAGTACCGAAATCAACAGAATTTTTCTAAGTACCTAAAACTTTTGAATGTTTTCTAAGTACCGAAAAAGGCAGAAATTTTCTAAGCACCGAAAACTTCTGAATGTTTTCTAAGTACCGAAATCGACAGAATTTTTCTAAGTACAGAAATCGTCAGAATTTTTCTAAGTACCGAAATCGTCAGAAATTTTCTAAGTACCGAAATCTTCTGAGTCTTTTCAAAGTACCGAAAAAGGCAGAAATTTTCTAAGTACCGAAATCAACAGAATTTTTGTAAGTACCGAAATCGGCAGAATTTTTCTAAGTACCGGAAACTTTTGAATGTTTAATAAGTATCGAAATCGTAAGCATTTTTCTAAGTACCGAAAATGTCAGAAATTTTCTAAGTACCGAAAACGTCAGATATTTTCTAAGTACTGAAAACTTCTGAGTCTTTTCAATGTACCGAAAAAGGCAGAAATTTTCCAAGTACCGAAATCAACAGAATTTTTCTAAGTTCCGAAATCATCAGAATTTTTCTAAGTACCGAAATCAGCAGAATTTCTCTAAGTACCGAAATCGTCAGAATTTTCTAAGTACCGAAATCGGCAGAATTTTTCTAAGTACCGAAAACTTCTGAATGTTTAATAAGTATCGAAATCGTAAGAATTTTCCTAAGTACCGAAATTGACTGAATTTTTCTAAGTACCGAAATCAACAGAATTTTTCTAAGTACCGAAAACTTTTGAATGTTTTCTAAGTACCGAAAAAGGCAGAATTTTTCAAAGTACCGAAATCGTCAGAATTTTCTAAGAAGCGAAATCGGCAGAATTTTTCTAAGTACCGAAAACTTCTGAATGTTTAATAAGTATCGAAATCGTAAGAATTTTCCTAAGTACCGAAATCGGCAGAATTTTTCTAAGTACCGAAAACGTCAGAAATTTTCTAAGTACTGCAAACTTCCTAGTCTTTTCAAAGAACCGAAAGAGGCAGAATTTTTCAAAGTACCGAAATCGGCAGAATTTTTCTAAGTGCTGAAAACTTCTGAATGTTTAATAAGTATCGAAATCGTAAGAATTTTCCTAAGTAACGAAATCGGCAGAATTTTTCTAAGTACCGAAAACGTCAGAAATTTTCTAAGTACTGAAAACTTCTGAGTCTTTTCAAAGTACCGAAAAAGGCAGAAATTTTCCAAGTACCGAAATTAACAGAATTTTTCTAAGTACCGAAAAAGGCAGAAATTTTCTAAGTACCGAAATCAACAGAATTTTTCTAAGTACTGAAAAAGTCAGAAATTTTCAAAGTACCGATAACGTCAGAAATATTCTAAGTACCGAAATCGTCTGAATTTTTCTAAGTACCGAAATCGTGTGAAATTTTCAAAATACCGAAAACTTCTGAGTCTTTTTAAAGTACCGAAAAAGGCAGAACATCAGAAATTTACTAAGTACCGAAAACTTCCGAGTCTTTTCAAAGTACCGAAAAAGGCTGAAATTTTCAAAGTACCGAAATCAAAAGAATTTTTCTAAGTACCGATAACGTCAAAAATTTTCTAAGTACCGAAAACTTCCTAGTCTTTTCTAAGTACTGAAATCGGCAGAATTTTTCTAAGTACCGAAAACGTCAGAAATTTTCTAAGTATCGAAAACGTCAGAAATTTTTTAAGTACTGAAAACTTCTGAGTCTTTTCAAAGTACCGAAAAAGGCAGAAATTTTCCAAGTACCGAAATCAGCAGAATTTTTCTAAATTCCGAAATCATCAGAATTTTTCTAAGTACCGAAATCATCAGAAATTTTCTAAGTACCGAAAACGTCAGATATTTTCTAAGTACTGAAAACTTCTGAGTCTTTTCAAAGTACCGAAAAAGGCAGAAATTTTCTAAGTAATGAAATCAAAAGAATTTTTCTAAGTACCGAAAACGTCAGAAATTTTCTAAGTACCGAAAACTTCCGAGTCTTTTCTAAGTACCGAAAACTTCCGAGTCTTTTCTAAGTACCGAAATCGACAGAATTTTTCTAAGTACCGAAATCAACAGAATTTTTCTAAGTACCGAAATCGGCAGAATTTTTCTAAGTACCGAAATCGTCAGAAATTTTCTAAGTACCGAAAACTTCTGAGTCTTTTCAAAGTACCGAAAAAGGCAGAAATTTTCTAAGTAATGAAATCAAAAGAATTTTTCTAAGTACCGAAAACGTCAGAAATTTTCTAAGTACCGAAAACTTCCGAGTCTTTTCTAAGTACCGAAATCGACAGAATTTTTCTAAGTACCGAAATCAACAGAATTTTTCTAAGTACCGAAATCGGCAGAATTTTTCTAAGTACCGGAAACTTTTGAATGTTTAATAAGTATCGAAATCGTAAGCATTTTTCTAAGTACCGAAAATGTCAGAAATTTTCTAAGTACCGAAAACGTCAGATATTTTCTAAGTACTGAAAACTTCTGAGTCTTTTCAAAGTACCGAAAAAGGCAGAAATTTTCCAAGTACCGAAATCAACAGAATTTTTCTAAGTTCCGAAATCATCAGAATTTTTCTAAGTACCGAAATCAGCAGAATTTCTCTAAGTACCGAAATCGTCAGAATTTTCTAAGTACCGAAATCGGCAGAATTTTTCTAAGTACCGAAAACTTCTGAATGTTTAATAAGTATCGAAATCGTAAGAATTTTCCTAAGTACCGAAATTGACTAAGTTTTATAAGTACCGAAATCAACAGAATTTTTCTAAGTACCTAAAACTTTTGAATGTTTTCTAAGTACCGAAAAAGGCAGAAATTTTCTAAGCACCGAAAACTTCTGAATGTTTTCTAAGTACCGAAATCGACAGAATTTTTCTAAGTACAGAAATCGTCAGAATTTTTCTAAGTACCGAAATCGTCAGAAATTTTCTAAGTACCGAAATCTTCTGAGTCTTTTCAAAGTACCGAAAAAGGCAGAAATTTTCTAAGTACCGAAATCAACAGAATTTTTGTAAGTACCGAAATCGGCAGAATTTTTCTAAGTACCGGAAACTTTTGAATGTTTAATAAGTATCGAAATCGTAAGCATTTTTCTAAGTACCGAAAATGTCAGAAATTTTCTAAGTACCGAAAACGTCAGATATTTTCTAAGTACTGAAAACTTCTGAGTCTTTTCAATGTACCGAAAAAGGCAGAAATTTTCCAAGTACCGAAATCAACAGAATTTTTCTAAGTTCCGAAATCATCAGAATTTTTCTAAGTACCGAAATCAGCAGAATTTCTCTAAGTACCGAAATCGTCAGAATTTTCTAAGTACCGAAATCGGCAGAATTTTTCTAAGTACCGAAAACTTCTGAATGTTTAATAAGTATCGAAATCGTAAGAATTTTCCTAAGTACCGAAATTGACTGAATTTTTCTAAGTACCGAAATCAACAGAATTTTTCTAAGTACCGAAAACTTTTGAATGTTTTCTAAGTACCGAAAAAGGCAGAATTTTTCAAAGTACCGAAATCGTCAGAATTTTCTAAGAAGCGAAATCGGCAGAATTTTTCTAAGTACCGAAAACTTCTGAATGTTTAATAAGTATCGAAATCGTAAGAATTTTCCTAAGTACCGAAATCGGCAGAATTTTTCTAAGTACCGAAAACGTCAGAAATTTTCTAAGTACTGCAAACTTCCTAGTCTTTTCAAAGAACCGAAAGAGGCAGAATTTTTCAAAGTACCGAAATCGGCAGAATTTTTCTAAGTGCTGAAAACTTCTGAATGTTTAATAAGTATCGAAATCGTAAGAATTTTCCTAAGTAACGAAATCGGCAGAATTTTTCTAAGTACCGAAAACGTCAGAAATTTTCTAAGTACTGAAAACTTCTGAGTCTTTTCAAAGTACCGAAAAAGGCAGAAATTTTCCAAGTACCGAAATTAACAGAATTTTTCTAAGTACCGAAAACGTCAGAAATTTTCTAAGTACCGAAAACTTCTGAATGTATTCTAAGTACCGAAAAAGGCAGAAATTTTCTAAGTACCGAAAACTTCTGAATGTTTTCTAAGTACCGAAATCGACAGAATTCTTCTAAGTACCGAAATCGTCAGAATTTTTCTAAGTACCGAAATCGTCAGAAATTTTCTAAGTACCGAAAACTCCTGAGTCTTTTCAAAGTACCGAAAAAGGCATAAATTTTCTAAGTAATGAAATCAAAAGAATTTTTCTAAGTACCGAAAACGTCAGAAATTTTCTAAGAACCGAAAACTTCCGAGTCTTTTCTAAGTACCGAAATCGACAGAATTTTTCTAAGTACCGAAATCAACAGAATTTTTCTAAGTACCGAAATCGGCAGAATTTTTCTAAGAACCGGAAACTTTTGAATGTTTAATAAGTATCGAAATCGTAAGCATTTTTCTAAGTACCGAAAATGTCAGAAATTTTCTAAGTACCGAAAACGTCAGATATTTTCTAAGTACCGAAAACGTCAGATATTTTCTAAGTACTGAAAACTTCTGAGTCTTTTCAAAGTACCGAAAAAGGCAGAAATTTTCCAAGTACCGAAATCAGCAGAATTTTTCTAAATTCCGAAATCATCAGAATTTTTCTAAGTACCGAAATCATCAGAAATTTTCTAAGTACCGAAAACGTCAGATATTTTCTAAGTACTGAAAACTTCTGAGTCTTTTCAAAGTACCGAAAAAGGCAGAAATTTTCTAAGTAATGAAATCAAAAGAATTTTTCTAAGTACCGAAAACGTCAGAAATTTTCTAAGTACCGAAAACTTCCGAGTCTTTTCTAAGTACCGAAATCGACAGAATTTTTCTAAGTACCGAAATCAACAGAATTTTTCTAAGTACCGAAATCGGCAGAATTTTTCTAAGTACCGAAATCGTCAGAAATTTTCTAAGTACCGAAAACTTCTGAGTCTTTTCAAAGTACCGAAAAAGGCAGAAATTTTCTAAGTAATGAAATCAAAAGAATTTTTCTAAGTACCGAAAACGTCAGAAATTTTCTAAGTACCGAAAACTTCCGAGTCTTTTCTAAGTACCGAAATCGACAGAATTTTTCTAAGTACCGAAATCAACAGAATTTTTCTAAGTACCGAAATCGGCAGAATTTTTCTAAGTACCGGAAACTTTTGAATGTTTAATAAGTATCGAAATCGTAAGCATTTTTCTAAGTACCGAAAATGTCAGAAATTTTCTAAGTACCGAAAACGTCAGATATTTTCTAAGTACTGAAAACTTCTGAGTCTTTTCAAAGTACCGAAAAAGGCAGAAATTTTCCAAGTACCGAAATCAACAGAATTTTTCTAAGTTCCGAAATCATCAGAATTTTTCTAAGTACCGAAATCAGCAGAATTTCTCTAAGTACCGAAATCGTCAGAATTTTCTAAGTACCGAAATCGGCAGAATTTTTCTAAGTACCGAAAACTTCTGAATGTTTAATAAGTATCGAAATCGTAAGAATTTTCCTAAGTACCGAAATTGACTAAGTTTTATAAGTACCGAAATCAACAGAATTTTTCTAAGTACCTAAAACTTTTGAATGTTTTCTAAGTACCGAAAAAGGCAGAAATTTTCTAAGTACCGAAAACTTCTGAATGTTTTCTAAGTACCGAAATCGACAGAATTTTTCTAAGTACAGAAATCGTCAGAATTTTTCTAAGTACCGAAATCGTCAGAAATTTTCTAAGTACCGAAATCTTCTGAGTCTTTTCAAAGTACCGAAAAAGGCAGAAATTTTCTAAGTACCGAAATCAACAGAATTTTTGTAAGTACCGAAATCGGCAGAATTTTTCTAAGTACCGGAAACTTTTGAATGTTTAATAAGTATCGAAATCGTAAGCATTTTTCTAAGTACCGAAAATGTCAGAAATTTTCTAAGTACCGAAAACGTCAGATATTTTCTAAGTACTGAAAACTTCTGAGTCTTTTCAATGTACCGAAAAAGGCAGAAATTTTCCAAGTACCGAAATCAACAGAATTTTTCTAAGTTCCGAAATCATCAGAATTTTTCTAAGTACCGAAATCAGCAGAATTTCTCTAAGTACCGAAATCGTCAGAATTTTCTAAGTACCGAAATCGGCAGAATTTTTCTAAGTACCGAAAACTTCTGAATGTTTAATAAGTATCGAAATCGTAAGAATTTTCCTAAGTACCGAAATTGACTGAATTTTTCTAAGTACCGAAATCAACAGAATTTTTCTAAGTACCGAAAACTTTTGAATGTTTTCTAAGTACCGAAAAAGGCAGAATTTTTCAAAGTACCGAAATCGTCAGAATTTTCTAAGAAGCGAAATCGGCAGAATTTTTCTAAGTACCGAAAACTTCTGAATGTTTAATAAGTATCGAAATCGTAAGAATTTTCCTAAGTACCGAAATCGGCAGAATTTTTCTAAGTACCGAAAACGTCAGAAATTTTCTAAGTACTGCAAACTTCCTAGTCTTTTCAAAGAACCGAAAGAGGCAGAATTTTTCAAAGTACCGAAATCGGCAGAATTTTTCTAAGTGCTGAAAACTTCTGAATGTTTAATAAGTATCGAAATCGTAAGAATTTTCCTAAGTAACGAAATCGGCAGAATTTTTCTAAGTACCGAAAACGTCAGAAATTTTCTAAGTACTGAAAACTTCTGAGTCTTTTCAAAGTACCGAAAAAGGCAGAAATTTTCCAAGTACCGAAATTAACAGAATTTTTCTAAGTACCGAAAACGTCAGAAATTTTCTAAGTACCGAAAACTTCTGAATGTATTCTAAGTACCGAAAAAGGCAGAAATTTTCTAAGTACCGAAAACTTCTGAATGTTTTCTAAGTACCGAAATCGACAGAATTCTTCTAAGTACCGAAATCGTCAGAATTTTTCTAAGTACCGAAATCGTCAGAAATTTTCTAAGTACCGAAAACTCCTGAGTCTTTTCAAAGTACCGAAAAAGGCATAAATTTTCTAAGTAATGAAATCAAAAGAATTTTTCTAAGTACCGAAAACGTCAGAAATTTTCTAAGAACCGAAAACTTCCGAGTCTTTTCTAAGTACCGAAATCGACAGAATTTTTCTAAGTACCGAAATCAACAGAATTTTTCTAAGTACCGAAATCGGCAGAATTTTTCTAAGAACCGGAAACTTTTGAATGTTTAATAAGTATCGAAATCGTAAGCATTTTTCTAAGTACCGAAAATGTCAGAAATTTTCTAAGTACCGAAAACGTCAGATATTTTCTAAGTACCGAAAACGTCAGATATTTTCTAAGTACTGAAAACTTCTGAGTCTTTTCAAAGTACCGAAAAAGGCAGAAATTTTCCAAGTACCGAAATCAGCAGAATTTTTCTAAATTCCGAAATCATCAGAATTTTTCTAAGTACCGAAATCATCAGAAATTTTCTAAGTACCGAAAACGTCAGATATTTTCTAAGTACTGAAAACTTCTGAGTCTTTTCAAAGTACCGAAAAAGGCAGAAATTTTCTAAGTAATGAAATCAAAAGAATTTTTCTAAGTACCGAAAACGTCAGAAATTTTCTAAGTACCGAAAACTTCCGAGTCTTTTCTAAGTACCGAAATCGACAGAATTTTTCTAAGTACCGAAATCAACAGAATTTTTCTAAGTACCGAAATCGGCAGAATTTTTCTAAGTACCGAAATCGTCAGAAATTTTCTAAGTACCGAAAACTTCCGAGTCTTTTCTAAGTACCGAAATCGACAGAATTTTTCTAAGTACCGAAATCAACAGAATTTTTCTAAGTACCGAAATCGGCAGAATTTTTCTAAGTACCGAAATCGTCAGAAATTTTCTAAGTACCGAAAACTTCTGAGTCTTTTCAAAGTACCGAAAAAGGCAGAAATTTTCTAAGTAATGAAATCAAAAGAATTTTTCTAAGTACCGAAAACGTCAGAAATTTTCTAAGTACCGAAAACTTCCGAGTCTTTTCTAAGTACCGAAATCGACAGAATTTTTCTAAGTACCGAAATCAACAGAATTTTTCTAAGTACCGAAATCGGCAGAATTTTTCTAAGTACCGGAAACTTTTGAATGTTTAATAAGTATCGAAATCGTAAGCATTTTTCTAAGTACCGAAAATGTCAGAAATTTTCTAAGTACCGAAAACGTCAGATATTTTCTAAGTACTGAAAACTTCTGAGTCTTTTCAAAGTACCGAAAAAGGCAGAAATTTTCCAAGTACCGAAATCAACAGAATTTTTCTAAGTTCCGAAATCATCAGAATTTTTCTAAGTACCGAAATCAGCAGAATTTCTCTAAGTACCGAAATCGTCAGAATTTTCTAAGTACCGAAATCGGCAGAATTTTTCTAAGTACCGAAAACTTCTGAATGTTTAATAAGTATCGAAATCGTAAGAATTTTCCTAAGTACCGAAATTGACTAAGTTTTATAAGTACCGAAATCAACAGAATTTTTCTAAGTACCTAAAACTTTTGAATGTTTTCTAAGTACCGAAAAAGGCAGAAATTTTCTAAGTACCGAAAACTTCTGAATGTTTTCTAAGTACCGAAATCGACAGAATTTTTCTAAGTACAGAAATCGTCAGAATTTTTCTAAGTACCGAAATCGTCAGAAATTTTCTAAGTACCGAAATCTTCTGAGTCTTTTCAAAGTACCGAAAAAGGCAGAAATTTTCTAAGTACCGAAATCAACAGAATTTTTGTAAGTACCGAAATCGGCAGAATTTTTCTAAGTACCGGAAACTTTTGAATGTTTAATAAGTATCGAAATCGTAAGCATTTTTCTAAGTACCGAAAATGTCAGAAATTTTCTAAGTACCGAAAACGTCAGATATTTTCTAAGTACTGAAACTTCTGAGTCTTTTCAATGTACCGAAAAAGGCAGAAATTTTCCAAGTACCGAAATCAACAGAATTTTTCTAAGTTCCGAAATCATCAGAATTTTTCTAAGTACCGAAATCAGCAGAATTTCTCTAAGTACCGAAATCGTCAGAATTTTCTAAGTACCGAAATCGGCAGAATTTTTCTAAGTACCGAAAACTTCTGAATGTTTAATAAGTATCGAAATCGTAAGAATTTTCCTAAGTACCGAAATTGACTGAATTTTTCTAAGTACCGAAATCAACAGAATTTTTCTAAGTACCGAAAACTTTTGAATGTTTTCTAAGTACCGAAAAAGGCAGAATTTTTCAAAGTACCGAAATCGTCAGAATTTTCTAAGAAGCGAAATCGGCAGAATTTTTCTAAGTACCGAAAACTTCTGAATGTTTAATAAGTATCGAAATCGTAAGAATTTTCCTAAGTACCGAAATCGGCAGAATTTTTCTAAGTACCGAAAACGTCAGAAATTTTCTAAGTACTGCAAACTTCCTAGTCTTTTCAAAGAACCGAAAGAGGCAGAATTTTTCAAAGTACCGAAATCGTCAGAATTTTTCTAAGTGCTGAAAACTTCTGAATGTTTAATAAGTATCGAAATCGTAAGAATTTTCCTAAGTAACGAAATCGGCAGAATTTTTCTAAGTACCGAAAACGTCAGAAATTTTCTAAGTACTGAAAACTTCTGAGTCTTTTCAAAGTACCGAAAAAGGCAGAAATTTCCAAGTACCGAAATTAACAGAATTTTTCTAAGTACCGAAAACGTCAGAAATTTTCTAAGTACCGAAAACTTCTGAATGTATTCTAAGTACCGAAAAAGGCAGAAATTTTCTAAGTACCGAAAACTTCTGAATGTTTTCTAAGTACCGAAATCGACAGAATTCTTCTAAGTACCGAAATCGTCAGAATTTTTCTAAGTACCGAAATCGTCAGAAATTTTCTAAGTACCGAAAACTCCTGAGTCTTTTCAAAGTACCGAAAAAGGCATAAATTTTCTAAGTAATGAAATCAAAAGAATTTTTCTAAGTACCGAAAACGTCAGAAATTTTCTAAGAACCGAAAACTTCCGAGTCTTTTCTAAGTACCGAAATCGACAGAATTTTTCTAAGTACCGAAATCAACAGAATTTTTCTAAGTACCGAAATCGGCAGAATTTTTCTAAGAACCGGAAACTTTTGAATGTTTAATAAGTATCGAAATCGTAAGCATTTTTCTAAGTACCGAAAATGTCAGAAATTTTCTAAGTACCGAAAACGTCAGATATTTTCTAAGTACTGAAAACTTCTGAGTCTTTTCAAAGTACCGAAAAAGGCAGAAATTTTCTAAGTAATGAAATCAAAAGAATTTTTCTAAGTAGGGAAAACGTCAGAAATTTTCTAAGTACCGAAAACTTCCGAGTCTTTTCTAAGTACCGAAATCGACAGAATTTTTCTAAGTACCGAAATCAACAGAATTTTTCTAAGTACCGAAATCGGCAGAATTTTTCTAAGTACCGAAATCAGCAGAATTTCTCTAAGTACCGAAATCGTCAGAATTTTCTAAGTACCGAAATCGGCAGAATTTTTCTAAGTACCGAAAACTTCTGAATGTTTAATAAGTATCGAAATCGTAAGCATTTTTCTAAGTACCGAAAATGTCAGAAATTTTCTAAGTACCGAAAACGTCAGATATTTTCTAAGTACTGAAAACTTCTGAGTCTTTTCAAAGTACCGAAAAAGGCAGAAATTTTCCAAGTACCGAAATCAACAGAATTTTTCTAAGTTCCGAAATCATCAGAATTTTTCTAAGTACCGAAATCAGCAGAATTTCTCTAAGTACCGAAATCGTCAGAATTTTCTAAGTACCGAAAACTTCTGAATGTTTAATAAGTATCGAAATCGTAAGAATTTTCCTAAGTACCGAAATTGACTGAATTTTTCTAAGTACCGAAATCAACAGAATTTTTCTAAGTACCGAAAACTTTTGAATGTTTTCTAAGTACCGAAAAAGGCAGAATTTTTCAAAGTACCGAAATCGTCAGAATTTTCTAAGTACCGAAATCGGCAGAATTTTTCTAAGTACCGAAAACTTCTGAATGTTTAATAAGTATCGAAATCGTAAGAATTTTCCTAAGTACCGAAATCGGCAGAATTTTTCTAAGTACCGAAAACGTCAGAAATTTTCTAAGTACTGCAAACTTCCTAGTCTTTTCAAAGTACCGAAAGAGGCAGAATTTTTCAAAGTACCGAAATGGTCAGAATTTTCTAAGTACCGAAATCGGCAGAATTTTTCTAAGTACTGAAAACTTCTGAATGTTTAATAAGTATCGAAATCGTAAGAATTTTCCTAAGTAACGAAATCGGCAGAATTTTTCTAAGTACCGAAAACGTCAGAAATTTTCTAAGTACTGAAAACTTCTGAGTCTCTTCAAAGTACCGAAAAAGGCAGAAATTTTCCAAGTACCGAAATCAACAGAATTTTTCTAAGAACCGAAAACGTCAGAAATTTTCTAAGTACCGAAAACTTCCGAGTCCTTTCTAAGTACCGAAATCGGCAGAATTTTTCTAAGTACCGGAAACTTTTGAATGTTTAATAAGTATCGAAATCGTAAGCATTTTTCTAAGAACCGAAAATGTCAGAAATTTTCTAAGTACCGAAAACGTCAGATATTTTCTAAGTACTGAAAACTTCTGAGTCTTTTCAAAGTACCGAAAAAGACAGAAATTTTCCAAGTACCGAAATCAACAGAATTTTTCTAAGTTCCGAAATCATCAGAATTTTTCTAAGTACCGAAATCAGCAGAATTTCTCTAAGTACCGAAATCGTCAGAATTTTCTAAGTACCGAAATCGGCAGAATTTTTCTAAGTACCGAAAACTTCTGAATGTTTAATAAGTATCGAAATCGTAAGAATTTTCCTAAGTACCGAAATTGACTGAATTTTTCTAAGTACCGAAATCAACAGAATTTTTCTAAGTACCGAAAACTTTTGAATGTTTTCTAAGTACCGAAAAAGGCAGAATTTTTCAAAGTACCGAAATCGTCAGAATTTTCTAAGTACCGAAATCGGCAGAATTTTTCTAAGTACCGAAAACTTCTGAATGTTTAATAAGTATCGAAATCGTAAGAATTTTCCTAAGTACCGAACTCGGCAGAATTTTTCTAAGTACCGAAAACGTCAGAAATTTTCTAAGTACTGCAAACTTCCTAGTCTTTTCAAAGTACCGAAAGAGGCAGAATTTTTCAAAGTACCGAAATGGTCAGAATTTTCTAAGTACCGAAATCGGCAGAATTTTTCTAAGTACTGAAAACTTCTGAATGTTTAATAAGTATCGAAATCGTAAGAATTTTCCTAAGTAACGAAATCGGCAGAATTTTTCTAAGTACCGAAAACGTCAGAAATTTTCTAAGTACTGAAAACTTCTGAGTCTCTTCAAAGTACCGAAAAGGCAGAAATTTTCCAAGTACCGAAATCAACAGAATTTTTCTAAGAACCGAAAACGTCAGAAATTTTCTAAGTACCGAAAACTTCCGAGTCCTTTCTAAGT